>NW_028315442.1:0-22500 GCF_046866305.1 Octopus bimaculoides
TTAGTAAAAAAATTAACAAAGGAAGAATATTTACTGACATAATATTTGCTCTTTTCCATTCCTGTGAAAATGGCTGCTCCCCCTGTTGTTATTCTCAAAGATTAAAAAAAAAAATATATATATATATGCATAAATGCATATGTAGATAAAAACATGCACTGCCGATGGCATGTAAAAGCACCCACTACACTCTCTGAGTGGCTGGCGTTTAGGAAGGGCATCCAGCTGTAGATACTCTGCCAAATGCTGAGCGTGAGAAAACCCAGCAAGCCAAGTGAGATCTAATTCTAAGGCCTCAGCCAGTCCACTTGCGAAGACCTGTTGAGGCAAGTGAAATCGAAATCGAGTCAAATTGGACACGAAACTCAGCTTGCGAAGCATTATTGGGGCAAGTGAAATCGAATTTGTGATGGCACCTGTGCCCAGCGTCGCCGTTCTGGCACTTGTGCCCACGACATGTCTAAGGAATTTCGAGCGAGATCATTGTCAGTGCCCCTGGATTGGCTCTTGTGCGGGTGGCACATAAAATACACCATTTTGAGCGTGGCCGTTGCTAGTATCGCCTACAAATATATATAGATACATACAAATACACACACACACACATATATATATATATATATATATATATATATATATATATACATATACAAACACATATATATTATATATCATATATGCGTGTTTATGTATATAATATATATATATATATATATATGTATATATATATATATATATATGCATGCATCTATGTATGTATGTATATATATACATACATATATACATACAGATACATATGTATCTATACACACACACACACACACACATATATATATATACATATATCCATACATGCATGTATATAGATACATATATACACATGCACCGATATATATATATATATATATATATATATATATATATATATATATATATACATGTGTATGTATGTATATATATATATATATATATATATATATATATATACATGTGTATGTATGTATATATATATATATATATATATATATATACATGTGTATGTATGTATATATATATATATATATATATATATATATATATATACATGTGTATGTATGTATATATATATATATATATATATATATATATATATATATATACATGTGTATGTATGTATATATATATATATATATATATATATATATATATATATACATGTGTATGTATGTATATATATATATATATATATATATATATATATATATACATGTGTATGTATGTATATATATATATATATATATATATATATATATATATATATATATATATATATATAAAATATATAGTTTTAGGGAAAATAACCAAGTTTCAAGAACTCATCGATGACAATCTACTCTCACATATAGAAAAATTAATAAAGCTGAATTTAATGTTAATTTTTTATAAATTGATTTTAATTGAGTTTTTACCTGTAATTTTGGATTTGGTCCCTAATATTATTATATATTTACTAGCAGAGCCACCCGGCGCTGCCCGGGAATGAAATTGTTGCTTATCGGTACTTACTCTTTTACTTGTTTCAGTCATTTGACTGCGGCCATGCTGGAGCACCACCTTTAGTCGAGCAAATCAACCCCAGGACAAATTCTTTGGATGCCTAGTACTTATTGTATCGGTCTCTTTTGCCGAACCGCTAGGTTACGGGGACGTAAACACACCAGCATCGGTTGTCAAGCGATGTTGGGGGGACAAACACAGACACACAAACACACACATACACATATATACGACGGGTTTCTTTCAGTTTCCATCTACCAAATCCACTCACAAGTCTTTGGTCGGCCCGAGGCTATAGTAGAAGACACTTGCCCAAGGTACCACGCAGTGGGACTGAACCCGGAACCATGTGGTTGGTAAGCAAGCTACTTTCCACACAGCCACTCCTGCGCCCATACTTGGAAACTTTTACGATAATTAAAATGGGGCTTAAATGAAAAAAATTCACACAGCGAATATACCACGTTATTGTTTCACTGTTATATACACAGTTATACTTTGACGCATGTCAGTTGAAAAGTGAAAGTGTAATAGTAATACTTACTTTAACACTCAATGGTTTTACACTTTTGTATATGACATGTACATACTATTCATGTAAGTGCAGTCTCTTGAACTGAAAGGGGAGATCATTTGAAATGAGAGGTATCCTTGGAATGAAGACATTCTCACCCACCATGTTGCCTGTAATTATTGTTGCTTCCAACACATGGGGCATGGCTGTTTTAACAACCAACCTTGTTCTATTGCAGAGTCTGGGTGCATCAATGTTTCTTAATAGCATTATGGGAGCACCTATTTTCACAATCAGAATGTGTGGTGGAAATGCTGGTGGCTGAAGTGAATTGAGGAACTCCACTGGGTAATGCGTTGCCTGTTCTTGATCATGGACAGAGTTAACTGATCTGTATGAACATTCAGGTCCTGGAAGCTGAGTTAACAAATTTAAATTCAGCTTGTCTACAGAATCATTCCTTGGTGCCAGAATTGTTCTTTCACATAGCCACTTGTGACTAACCCTAACCGTAACCCTGGTTAGTAAATTATGAAATTACTGACATCAGTAAACGTGAAGTTGTTAGCGATTGAAAACGTAAACTGTTATTGAGAACAGTAACGATTGAAGTGAAAGTGAGGTTGAAGTGAAATTTGTCACTCAGTGAACCAAAGAGCCAGTATCGAAGGTACCAGAAGAAAAGAAAACCTCAGCAACAGGAAAACACAAAACCGTACTTCTGTTAGTAAGTGATGAAATTACTGACATCAGTAAATGTGAGTAAACTTTTAGTGCGAACAGTAACGATTGAAGTTAAAGTGAAGAAAAAACTATGGCTACCGGAAGTTGATGTTGAGGAACATTTTTAAAGAAGTGAATCTTAAATTTAAAGCAATATTCTTTATCTTAATAAAAAAAATCAAATGAAGAGCCTAAGATTTATCCGAGGTCAAATTATTCCTGCATCACAAGTATGGAAGTAAATAGTGAAGCCGTTTTCACGTGATAAGCGATTACACACACATCTCTGTTTTATATATATAGTATAGATATAGATATATATATATATGTTGTGAAACCATCTCTTCCACTGTTATATATAAACAAACGCGAAACTCGTAGAAAGCAACGCATTTGCTCACACACAGACATACAGTTTAATGCTCCAATAAATCTTACTGTTATTCATCTTTATCGGTTGGTTCTACATTATGTTGGGTTAGGGTTAGGGTTCGCATATTGTATCCTTGAGCAAGACACTCTACTTCACTTTACTTCAGCTCACTCAGCTGGCAGAAATGAGTCATACCTGTAATTCAGTGGACCAGCTTATCATGTTCTGTGTTCTGTGTTGGATTTCCCTGAGAACTACATCAATCGTATGCATGTCAGTCGCACCTTGTCTTCTACTATAGTCTCAGGTTAAGCAAATCCTTGGGAGTGGATTTGGTAGAAAGAAACTGGAAGAAGCCCATCACATATATGTGTGTCTATGTGTTTGTCCCCCCACCATTCCTTGACATCCAATGCTGGTGTGTTTGTGTCCCTGTAACCTAGTGGTTCAACAAAAGCGAGCGATAGAATAAGTTCTGAGGTTGATTTCTTCGACTAACACCCTTTAAGGTGATGCTCCAGCATGACTACAGTCAAATGGCTGAAGCAAGTAGAAAACAGTAAAAAATGTTTGTGGTGCACTTAGCCACTTGCTTGTTAATTTCACGAGCAGGCTGTTCCAGTGATCGGAACAATCCTAATTGACCAACAGCATTTTTAGATGGTGTTGGATCACTTGACACTTTGGTTTGCCTTCATTCTGCGCTGTGGTTCTGTCTTCAAGTGGTTGTGAAGTGTTTTGTTTGCCAGATGGGAATGTGGTTGAACACCATCCTCTTTTCTGATGTTGTGAGGAGGCTGAAGGAGGGCGAGATGCATTTTAACCATTATATCTTTGTGTATAGGATTAAGCGGGGAGTGTGGTGGCTGTTGTTGTTGGTGTTGTTTAACCCCAGGTTAGTCCAGATTGAGCAAAATCCATGATCAAAAGTATCACAGCCATGACCATCCTGTCATTAACAAATCCAGAACCACATGACACAGCATATCCTGAGTCTAGCCATCATGTAGAGGTCTCCCTCATTGGCTCATACGTACATATATACATAGATAAGAGAGTAGGCTGTGATTTTGAGGGAGATTTGGCTACTGTTTCTAGCAGGTCTAGCTACCATGTAGAGGCCTCCCTCATTGGCTCATACATACATATATACATAGATAAAGAGAGTAGGGTGTGATTTTGAGGGAGATTTGGTTGCTATTTCTAGCAAGTCTAGCTACCATGTAGAGGCCTCCCTCATTTGGCTCATACATCATCATCATCGTTTAATATCCGCTTTCCATGCTAGCATGGGTTGGACTATTTGACTGAGGACTGGTAAAACCGGATGGCAACACCAGGCTCCAATCTAATTTGGCAAAGTTTCTACAGCTGCATGCCCTTCCTAACGCCAACCACTCAGAGAGTGTAGTGCGTGATTTTACGTGTAACCCGCATGAAGGCCAGTCAGGCGGTACTGGCAACGGCCACGCTCAAAATGGTGCATCTTATGTGCCACCCGCACAAGAGCCAGTCCAGGGGCACTGGCAGCGATCTCACTTGGCTTGCCGGGTCTTCTCACGCACAGCACATTTCCAAAGGTCTCAGTCAGTAGTCATCGCCTCGCTGAGGCCCAATGTTCGAAGGTCTTGCCTTACCACCTCAGCCTAGGTCTTCCTCTTCCACGGATTCCCTCAACTGTTAGGGTGTGGAACCTTTTCACGCAGCTATCCTCATCCATCCTCACCACATGTCCATACCAGCGCAATCGTCTCTCTTGCACACCACAACTGATGCTTCTTATGTTCAGCTTTTCTCTCAAAATACTTACACTCTGACGGGTATGCACACTGATATTACACATCCAACGGAGCATACTGGCTTCATTCCTTGTGAGCTTACGCATGTCCTCAGCAGTCACAGCCCATGTTTCACTGCCATGTAGCATGGTTGTTCGTACACATGCGTCATACAGTGTGCCTTTTACTCTGAGTGAGAGTCCCTTTGTCGTCAGCAGAGGTAAGGGCTCTCTAAACTTTGCCCAGGCTATTCTTATTCTAGCAGCTACACTTTCAGCGCACCCACCCCTACTACTAACTTGGTCACCCAGATAGCAGAAGCTATCGACTACCTCTAGTTTTTCACCCTGGAATGAGATAGAAGTTGTTTCCTGTTTGTTTACAGTGTTTATTGCACCTGAACATCTGCCACATACAAAAACTAACTTGCTAGTTAACCTGCCTTTGATATTGCTGCACCTCTTATGTGTCCATAGCTTGCACCGGGTACATCTTATAGAGTTACTACCTACTCCTTTTCTACATACTGAGCAGGGCCATCTACCTGAAGGGGTTTTTGTTTTCTCTACCTTCCTACTTATTAGGATTTTGGTTTTAGCTAGGTTGACTCTAAAGCCCTTCGATTCTAGTCCTTGCTTCCACACCTGAAACTTCTCCTCTAGTTCTGATAGTGACTCCGCAATTAGTGCAAGGTCATCAGCATAGAGGAACTCCCAGGGGCAACCTGTCTTGAATTCCTCTGTGATCGCCTGGAGGACTATGGTAAATAGGAGGGGGCTGAGGACGGAACCTTGGTGGACCCTTATCTCTACCCTGAATTCATTGCTGCACTCATTTCCAACCCTCACCTTACTGGCAGCATCTCTGTACATGGCTCGCACAGCTCTCACTAACCATTCTTCTATCCCAAGTTTCCTCATTGACCACCAGATAAGGGATCGGGGGACCCTGTCAAAGGCTTTCTCCATGTCAACGAAAGCCAGGTACAGAGGTTTATCCTTGGTTAGGTATTTCTCCTGCAGCTGTCTTACTAGAAATATGGCATCACTGGTGCTATTACCTGGCACGGAACCAAACTGTATCTCATCTAAATTGATTCGCTCCCTAATTAGTTGGGCTATGACCCTCTCCGTAACTTTCATAACCTGATCTAACAGCTTTAACAATACAGGTGACTAGGCTACATGAATATTTTCTTAAGGATTTTCTTGCCAAGTTTCATGCAGTAATATCAAAAGATCTGGCTTTAAAGATGCTTTCTTTTTATTTTTAGGAAGTGTCTTGTCCATCATGCCTCAGAGGTGTTCAGTAGGGTTCATATCTGGTAACTGGCTTAGCCATGGAAGCTTTTTAAGGCCATTCTCTTCCAACTAATCTTGGGTCTTTTTAGCTGTGCAAGAAAGCTCTATCTTCCATAAATAGTGTTCTTTAATCATTTCACCACTGGAGGAGATAGGAAAAAGTTCTTTCTACAATATGGACACATAATTATTTGAGTTTATGTATCCCTTACACTCCACCATTTACGATTGACCATTGCTCCAGATTGCTCTCCAGACCATCACAAGTTTCATTGTTGGCTGCAATCTATTCACATGAAAAGTTTGGTGACAGAGTCTCCAGACCCACACTCGACCAGTGTCAGAAAATACAGCAAATCTGGACACATCAGAGAATATGACAGTGTCCCAAAGTGTTAGTGGCCTCTCTACCCTCTCACTTGTCCAATCGTTTCTCCATTTGATATTGGCTGGTTGAAGCAGTGTCTTCCTTCTCGCTTCTCTGCCATAATAGCCAATTTTGCAGAGATACCTGTCAGCTATTCTGGGACTGACATCAACTTGTTCTGCTCTGTCAGAGGCCTTGCAATGAGGATTATCTTCCACACTTCTCTTAACAAAGCAAAGGGTTCTGTCAGAGGGCCTTAGTTGACCTGGGCAAGGCGATATGGACTACTTCTTCATCTGGGGAATTGAACAATTATTTTATTAACTGTAGAAAGTGGAATCACCAAGTTTTTCTGTGGTTTTAGGCTAAGTCAACCTTGAAATTGACCCAGTATATGGCCTCTTTGTAATTCGGACAGTTCCAAGGCTTCTTTTGTACATGGCATGATTAAACAGTCATTTAGAACACGAAACATACAAATGTCAATTAATAAAAAAAGATAAAGCTCAAATTAAAATAACCACAAGACGAGGTGTTATGGGTGTCTATTTACTTTTGTCGTGTTTGTGTACAAATGAATAATTTGATAGAACTGCACTCTAAAAGACATAAACAAAAAGAAACCCTTTAGTAGAAAACCCAGAATTAGTCACAGTAAGGTTATCCAACTGTTAAACCTTTTACTTTTCAAAACCATGCTACGATGGAAAAATGTACATAGGTATGAAACTTATTTTACACATGTATTGATGCATATAAAAGATGAAATTATGTTGTCTACATTCTTAAATACTTGCAATCAATTTATTGTAAGAACATAGAATTTTGACAGTTTTTCTGGAGTTGTTGCTTATCTACAATAATCTGATAAATTCGATTGTCATTGAGTTTCCTCTCGACACAAATATCTATTTTAAGGCACAATAAGAAAATGACTCTCCCCAGACACAAAAGAATATGCTTCAACACACGAAATCCCATAAAGAAATCCTGCAAACCAAATCCAAAAACGAAATATATATACATATATATACACATATATATATATATACACATATATATATATATACACATATATATACATACATGATGGGCGTATTTCAGTTTTTGCCTACCAAATCCGCTTACAAAGATCTGGTTGGTCTAAGGCTACAGTAGAAGACATTTGACCAAAGTGCCATGTATTGGGACTGAACCTGGAACTATGTGGTTGGGAAGCAAACGTCTTACCACTCAGCCATGTGCATGTGTGTATATAAATACGATTGATTGTGTGTGTGTGTGGGGGGGGGGGGGAAGAAATATTTGAAAACATTGTGGTGAGAGGAGAGAGAGAGGGAGAGAGAAGGTGGAAGAGATGGAGAAGAGGAGGGGCAATGACACAGGAAGCAGTTGCCCTGATGAGAAAGGAATCCTGGGGGCAGAAACACGGAAAACAATAAAATTTTCATTACACCGGTTCTAACAATATTTGTGACAACAACAACAACAACAACGTTAATAATAATAACAATAATAGTCACTGTACCAAAACCTAATGGATTCTGATTTCGTGCAAATATACATGCGAATGTATATGTACACATACAGGTAAGTGTGTGTGTATGTATATATATATATATCTATCATCATATATATCTATATATACACTCACACACACATGTATATATATATATATATATATATATATATATATATATATATATATATATACACACACACATAAAATATATAAATTCAATTGGGGTATTGACTTTGTAGTTTGCTTTATAAAGCCTGTCTACAGGTATTGGCTATCAGATAACATTTTACAGGGAATATTGATCGTATCGCTCAACATGCATCTGTAATCCATAAAGTACCAATAAGGTTTATATAAATATAAATATTAACAAAGAGAATGGACAGAGAAGACTTGCCATTTGTCAATATTACTGGATTAATACTGATTCAATCTATTATTTCATATATTATATATAGTAATATTTCAGCAATGATTTTCTGGTAAAAAAATGAAACAATTGTAGCATTATGCCAAAAGATGTGTTGCTCAACCCATTGTCTTTCTTAAAACTTATATATATATATACATATATATATATATATAAGTATTTATATATATGTGTGTATGAATGTGTGTGTAGATGTATGTGTGTGTGTGTATATATATATATATATATATATATATATGTATGTATGTATATACATATATATGGACACACACACACACATACACACACACAAGTATAGGCACAAGAGGTTTGATTGTGAAGTTTGTGGTGAGCAATGAAAAGAGTGAGAGTGGCAAATTCTCTCTCCTCCGACCCCCCCCCCCCCACTGCTCCACCATCACTGCCACCCCATTCCCACCACAACCCCCTCTCCTTATCACAATAACTATTTAGAGTCCTTCGATGGCTCATCTATCGCCTGCTGCATCAGTCGTAGTTGTTCCGAGATCTCAAGAAGCTGTTTGGCCATATTTTTATTCAACTTGCGAGGGGCTGGACCTGCCCCTTGCCTGTTTGAAGCTTGCTTCCCCACTTGTGGTTTTTCCTCAGTGTCTTGAATGATATGTCTGGAAAATGGAGAGAGAGAGAGAGAAAAGCAGAAAATTAATATAGAAAATAAAAAACAATGAATTACGTGCCAAAAACCAAAAAAAAAACAAAGAACATAAACCTTTCTACACACACACACACACACACACACACACACAAAGTCATAAATGACAGAAACAGTTTGATGAAATTTTATTTAATAACAAAATTCCAATATCTTGACAAATTATTTTCTAACTTAAAAGCATGTAAATAATTTATATTATTCTATAGACTGAGAAATAAATATACACTCCTTGTTGTTTTCTCTTCTCCTATATATTCTATGTGTTTTGTAGAACGATGCATTAAGGAGCTTTTCTAGGAGCTCCACAGGATTACTTGAATGCCATGAAGATTCCGTCCAGATTTTCTGATTGTTTAAGTTATTTGGGGGATGTAATGTCGGTGGAGTTGCCTCCCCTTGTCCGTCTCTGGTTTGTGTTCGATAAGCCTGGGTTCATTTCTGTGTATGTTTTTGCTTTATTTTCCTTCAGCAAGGGCTTATCCGATGCCTATTCTACGATGAACTGTGTTTCGTAGTTAATAAACAAATTGCTTTGTCTTTGCCAGCCTTGTAGCGAGTTTGTTTCTTCAGCTTCACAAGTTGTTTGCCGCAGTTTAAAGACACTTTCCAAGCGTTGACCATCTCAATGTTTCTTTAATTCGTTGTAGATTTCCTCATCTATGTCCTTCAATTTCTCTTCATTGCTCAGGGCTCTAAGCTTAAGCAGTTCTATTTCTGTCTTCATGTTTTCCAAGTGTTAGTTTCTCCCTTAATTGTCTTTGTTGGTCCTTTTCGTTTGGAATACGTTTAATTTGGGGTTATATATTGTGAATTAAATATATGTGTGTATACACACACACACACATATAATATATATATATCCAAAAACGAAATATATATATATATATATATATATATATATATATATATATATATATATATATATATATACCAGGTTTACAAGAACAAAAAACAAGTGTTGAGGTCAATTTGATTCAACTAAAAATTCTCCAAGGCAGTGCTCCAGCTTGGGTGGAGTCAAATGACTGAAAGAAGAAAAAGAATAAAATATAAAACGTTCTATAATAGTTTTGTGTTGACAGCTGTTCCGGGAGAGCCACCGCTGATGCTGTAACCATGTTCATACACAACAAAGGCCTATGTTGTAGATGGCATTGCAAATATTTGGGCAAGGGCTATTAGGGTCAGTTGATACCTTGCTGTTTCTCTTCCACTGCCACCTGTCTTGGTGACAATGGAAAGGGCCTCGGGCTCTGCCCTGTCTTTCTCTGATCAACCCCTCCCTCTTTACAAAGTAAAGATACTCACTGGAGTTGTGTCTGTCGGGCTATCAGCTGGCTACACACCGTCTGCACCTCCATGTCACAGTCGATAGGGTCCATCCACTCTTGTAATGTAACCTTGTTGTGGGTGGGGCTGCATCCTACAGCTGTTGGGGTTAAGGGTAGGAGAGAAAAAAGAAAAACAAAACGAGAAAAATATTAAGAGAAAAAAGAGGTAACAGGTGTAAAAAGGGTAAAATCAGTAGGGTATCGCTTAAACGAGTAAATAGTATTTTCCTAAACAAGAGATCCCCTTATTTCGGTTAGTGACTTATTCACGAATATACCAACATTAGCGCTGCTGAGGGTAATATTCTCTGGGAACACACAAAAGCATTTTTCACAATTATTTACTTTGACTTGTTATTATCTCATATCTGATTAGCCTGTTATTACATAACATGCTTCATGATTTTAGTATACATACCTTATTAGTATTTTCCCCTATGTTCTATATACTCTGGGAACGTATTACAGCCCTTTTCGGCGCTACTTTATGTGAACTCTTACTATCGGGTAACTAATTTCATGGTATTACATGACTGACTTCACAATTTGGGTATTCATAACTTATTAGGAATTCCTAACAACAAGATCCTGTGTAAGACACTTCAGTATTCTCTGTAAATGCACAGAAACCGTTTTAAGGGCTACATACTTTGTATTGTTGTTACTGGATTAGCGAAACAATTATGAGAACGGAACCAAGGGATAAGCCCTGCTTCCCCAGGAATTACAGTGTACGCCCCAGCTACTAGATACATGTGTACATACGTAAAACAGTAAGGTCCGATTTGAGAGAGATTTGGGTGCTATTTCTACCAGGTCTGGCTACTATGTAGAGGTCTCCATTGGATCATACATACATATATACATAGATAAGAGAGTAGGGTGTGATTCGAGGAAGACAAATGTGGGTAAACGGCAGGATACCGTGTTCCAGGAAAAATGTAATGGAAACGGAAAAACTCCTTCATAAAGAGTGATATTGCAACAGTTGCATAGAACCATGATGTTAGAGCAAAATTAGGCTTTTGTGTCGGTGCGCGCACGTATGAGAGAGAGAAAGGCCGAGAGATAGAGTGAATGAAGGTGATGATGGATGCCTTTGAAGGTCGATACTTGGATAGAGAAGGTGACATCGTCATGGTCGTTGTATGAAATGTTTACTTATAGATCACTTATGAACGGCTAAAACAAGCGAAACAGCAGGTTCTACACACCTGTTGTATACGTTGGTCTTGTTTTTTCGCTTTAAAGTAAGCGATTCTTATAGAAGCAAACACGATATTGAATAATTCTCCGTCATACGTCTTCTAAAAGCTTTAAACATACTTCCAAACTGGGACTTCGTCTAGGTTTATCTACGTGTGTGTGTGTGTGTGTGTGTGTGTGTGAAAATCACATCAGCAACACTCATCATCATCTTCTTCCCAATATTTGTACCCTTTAAAAAGAAGCAGTTGTTGCCATTTTTCCGAATTTATTTTACATTGAGTGCACCCAGATTGCAACTTTTATTGTACTTTGCACCAGAGAACATTATAGATTATCTGAAAACAAAACATATTGCCAATGAAAAAACCGTCTGCTTGCACACATTCAATCATCATCATCATCATCATCATCGTTTAACGTCCGCTTTCCATGCTGGCATGGGTTGGACGATTTGACTGAGGACTGGTGAAACCGGATGGCAACACCAAGCTCCAATCTAATTTGGCAGAGTTTCTACAGCTGGATGCCCTTTCTTAAGCCAACCACTCAGAGAGTGTATTAGGTGCTTTTACGTGTCACCCGCACGAAGGCTAGTCAGGCGGTACTGGCAACGGCCACGCTCAAAATGGTGTCTTTTATGTGCCACCCGCACAAGAGCCAGTCCAGGGGCACTGGCAGCGATCTCACTTGTGTCGCAAAACTTGGGTTGTTGGATGTTATGACACCACAACCAGAAAAAGGATTTCTTCAACGTCTACTCGATAGGAGTGCAGAGATGTTGGAGAATGTTATCAGACAAAACGTTCTTGCAGAAAATTTATGACTGACAATTTGGCAAGCTATTGGAATCTTCATATACTCGGTTCCATTCACCAGACGGTAAATCGTTCCCCAAATTTCTTAGATCGGTCATCGGGGCATGTAAAAATCAGCGGAGGTAAAGATTATGGGAGATTATTTTTGTTGGTTTTATTTTGAAATGAAAACATAATATCAAGGTACGATTCAAGAAGATTGGATCCAGGGCGCGCATCCGCGCATGCGAGACGTGACTAGTGGATCCTACGACTACCTAGCGCGCGTGCGCCACGCACAAAACATGTATGAGGGTGTTTGCGTTTTGTTTACAATGTGTTTTATTTACTTTGTTCAAAAAACCCAAAACAAACCGTCCTGCATGTTTTGTGCATACATGCATTGGCAATAGATTGTTATTGTAGGATCGACTAGTCACGACTCGCGTGCGCGTGCGCAATAGCAGGTGTGTGCGCCAATTAATGGCGGTGAATTCGAATGTGTGAAAAAAAGGTAAATTTCAACATTTCTCTCGTTCAACACCCGACAAAGCATAAACCACAAAATTCACCTTTATTCTGTAATTCTATCTCCAGAAAATCGAAAAATACAAGTTATTCGCTGAAAAATTCTTGCAAAAGAAGCCAAAACCATTTCACAGCTGATGTCTTCTGCTGAATCGCAGACATTTTCGAACAAGGTAAGGCAAAGAGATTTCCTTTTAATTGGCTTTCGCTTGTTTCAAAAAAGACAAAACAAAACACTAACATGCTTTTGCTTTTGTTCAGACTTCGGTACTACTAATTTTTATAATTTCAGCATTCGTTTATTATTGTTTTCAAACGTATTTCTGCCAAATGTCATTTATAAAACATGTTTAAAGAAAAAGGGGGCGGATGCAGTCACGCCCCTCACCTTCGAAAATGTGTTTTTTAGTGAAAGGTTTCTTCGGAAACGTGTCAGTTTATTATTACATGTGTGTTTATATAGATGTCTGTAGGTATATAACGTGTGTATTCGTCTTTCTATAGCTCGAGAGAGAGAGAAAGTTGTAATGGAATTGAAGGCTTGTAATGGCTGTGGAGTATCTCTGGGTCAGTTCGTCGTACTTTATATTGTCTGATATCGTCTTTAAATCACATTTCACCTTCCAACACTTATAACCCCTCCTCAATCTCAATATTTCGTCGTTTTTTTGGCTTTCGGACACCTGAGTGTTTTGTCCATCCATCGACATGCACAAATCTTGCAGTTCTCCATTTTGTTCTCTTCTGGATCCCTTCCTGGTCTACGCCTTTCAAACACGCGCGAAACAATTTCCAGTGGGAGGGGGGGGAGCCTGTTGAGCCTTGTGTTTTTTTGTATTTGTTTTTTTTCTCTTGCTTTGTATCGGAGGGGAATGGGCGGAGGGGGTGTCTGAGAAGGTGGGGTGGGGCGGGGTGTATGGCTTGGGGTTCTAATTCAATCTGTCCTTTCTTCCTCTTCCTTCAGCTACCATCCACTGTTCTTTGTTTCTCTTTTCTTCCTGTTGCATCTTCTCCGGCCCCTTTCTAACTTCTTCCTGACTTCTCTGCTTCTGCAGAGGCCTTTTTTAGCCACATTTAAAGCAACGAGGGGTTCTGCCCTCCACCCCCACTCTCAACACTACGTCTCCAATGGTCACCGTTTCCACCATATTTTCAGTGGTTCTGCCAATACCCAATATGATCAGGTCCAATGTTTGCTCTTTCCATACAGAATTTTCTGTTTTCGTGGCCTGCAGGACGGCTATTTCTTCTTTACTTCCGAGAAGAACAGCCGCCACAACCCAAGCCACATCTGTTTCTGGTGGGATTCTCTCCACCCTAATCCTGGAAGTCCTTCTTCCAAGATATGTAGGTTACTGTGGTTACAGCATATTCTTTTGCTTTTCCTGCCTTCTTGAACCACAATTGTTCCAAATCTGCTTCCTCTGCCTCAACATTTTCAATTTTCCTTTCTTCCACTGAGTACACCTTATATATTTACTGTTTTCTTACCCATATTTTCCAATACTTTCTGGAGTAGGGACAACTTAGCATCACCACCGATCCTACGTGCCATCTCCTCATATTTCTCCATGTTTGTCAGGTCCACCTCCTTTTTTGTGACTTCTGTCACTTCAGCAAATCTTTCTTCTTCCTTAAACACTTGTCCATCCGAACAGGACAATTTGGACCCCCTAAGGTCTGAATAGAACATGTTCCTTACTGTTGGCATTGCTGATCCTGCTTAAGGCGGAGAGAAAGCACAAGACAGTCGACCCCTCCTCACGCAATCAACAAATACACCAACACTATGTAAAAGCGTGAGAGGAAATGGGAAAGAAGAAAGAGAGCGAATGTCTTAATTCTCCTGCTTAAATAGTCGGTGCCGATGGGAGTCTTGCCGATGAGTCTTGCTGTTGTATTAGATTGATAGATAGAGAGATATTGATATATGTAAATATATATATGTGTATATATTTAAGTGCAAGATCTCAGGATCAAGGTGTAGGAAGTGAGTAAGCTTCAAGCAGTCCATAGTAGAAAGTATAAAAAGCAACTTTGAAGAACATTAGTGGTTTATTGTAAATGTTTTCCAAAATTAGGGAACAGAGGAGATAAAATCACCAGCAGAACCTCAGAAATAGTAATTAGCCTAACGAGGGGTACTCCACTAGCTACTGATAAGGGTGAATACACCTTAGTTAAATGAAGGTTACATTGTTGTCAAAATATCTCAAATTAACTTGCAAGAGAATAAGGTTCTGCTAGCTGGGAGACATATGTTACTGGGATTTGTACCTGTTCCAATCCCTAAATTTGCATGTGTCTGTAGCTATATGTGTGTTTGTGCATGTGTGTGTGTGTGTGTGTGTGTGTGTGTGTGTGTGTGTACATGTATTCTTTTACTCTTTTACTCTTTTACTTGTTTCAGTCATTTGACTGCGGCCATGCTGGGGCACCACCTTTAGTCGAATCAAATCGACCCCAGG
Source organism: Octopus bimaculoides (assembly GCF_046866305.1). Taxonomy (NCBI): domain Eukaryota; kingdom Metazoa; phylum Mollusca; class Cephalopoda; order Octopoda; family Octopodidae; genus Octopus; species Octopus bimaculoides. The sequence goes on from NW_028315442.1 coordinate 15,551, forward strand.
ACTTATTCTTTGTAAGCCTAGTACTTATTCTATCGATCTCTTTTTGCCGAACCGCTAAGTTACGGGGACGTAAATGTGTGCATCGGTTGTCAAGCGATGGTGTGGGGGACAAACACAGACATACAAACATATATGTATATATATATATATATATATATATATATGTATGTAGAAGAGAAGAGATGAGAAAGGAATAAACGATCATCTTCTGAACTTTCTAGGATGATTGCTCCTTCCTTTGTCATTCCTTTTCTTATTACTGCTCCCTACTTGACTAATGTGTCATTCTGGTGTATATTCAGTTTCACACCAGGTTATTTGGATCTCAATGCCTTAGCAATATATTCTTTTACTTGTTTCAATCATTTTGATTGTGGCCACGCTGGAGCACCACCATTTAGTCAAAGAAATCGACCCCGGGACTTATTCTTTGCAAGCCTAGTACTTCTGTCGGTCTCTTTTAATGTATTTTAATTATCATGTGCTTTTCAAGAGGCTTTTATAATTGAAGATTTCAACTTCACAATTCAGTCTTAATTCACTGTGAGATACACGTTTCAAGGTTGTATTAATGTCCAACAGAAGTGTACCCCAACACCGTAACTTTGTTTCCTCATTGCTGCATGCAACAAACATGAATATTTGAAGATAAAATTCTTTACAAATGGAGTAGATTACAATTGTATCTGGATTTGTTGTGAAAAAAAGTTTTGAAGGAGGGTGAAAAGAGGAGTTTCAGATAAATCACCCATGGGTTGTGAATAAAAATAGGGAAACAGAATACTTTGAGAGAAAAACCCCACCCCTTTTTTTTTTTTTAAAGCTAATTTCAATAAGGCAAACCCCCATCTGTGTCATAAACAGATTCACTGTAGACACAATAAACATATGGTCCTGTGATATTGGACTGGGGTGGAACAGTTCTCCACTATCTACTTGAAGCTCTTCTATAGGCACTGTACTAAAAATAGCAACCCTTTATATTCTTAAGGTAGTGATATACAAAAAAGAAAACTTAATAAATTTATCATACAGACAGAGACATGGCTGTGTGGGAAAGAAACTAATTTTGTAATCTCATGGCTTCAAGTTCAGTCCCACTGCATAGCACCTTGGGAAAGCGTGTGTATATATATACATATATATATTGATTGAAGTGTACAGTATTATAGCACTATGTATCCATTGTGGCCATCCTTACCAGTCGGTTTTGCACTTGGGGCTTAATAGGTTGTTAGATAGCAGTCCAATTATGGAAACCGTGCACTCTTCAGAGCAGCTCTACTGTCTGTTTTGTATGGTTTCTATGACTGAATGCCCTTCCTAACTAATGCCAGCCACTTTACAGAGTGAACTGGGTTCCTTTTTATGTGGTGCCCATGCACATATGTTAGGACATTACAATATCAGAGAAGTATTTCAGTTGATTTCACCAATCAGGCTCCCACACGACAGCAGAAAATCCCAATCCTGGTGCTTGTTAGAAGAAGGGATTGTGCAAACAAAGAAGATTGTGCTGAAAAGGATTTGTTGTATATATATAATATATATACATGGGTTGCATGGAGGCAAAGTGACTGAGTCCCTTTCAAGTGTTGGGCCTCATGGAGGCAATGACTGAGAAGACCCATCAAGCTGAGCAAAACCGCAGTTGTGGCAGATACTGGTACAGTACAAATTGGCATGTAAGGGCATCCAGCTATAGAAAACCATGCCAAATCAGAGAGGAGCCTGGTGCAGCCTTCCAGTGTGCCAACCCAGTCAAACCATCCAACCCATACCAGCATGGACAATGGACGCTAAATGATGATGATGATGACACACACAATAAATACATATGTGTGTATACATATATATATATATATATATATATATATATATATATATATATATATATATATACATATATATATATATATATACATATAATTATATATATATATTTCGTTTTTTTGGATTTGTTTCGCAAGACTTTTTTATGTCATTTCGTGTGTTGAAGCATCTTCTGTTGTGTCTGGGGAGAGTCATTTTCTTATTGTGCCTTCAAATTTAACACTCACCGGTAACATTTCCACTTATTTCTTATTTTTATTTTCCTAAAACTTTCGTTGCGTCTTGCAAACTTATCAATAGTCTTGACTCTGTCCGTTATTTATGCATGTGTGTGTCTCAGTGTGTGTGTATGTATGTGTGCATGTGTGTGTATGTATGTCTGTGTGTGTGTGCATATGTATATATGTATGTATGGGTGTGTATGCATACATGTATGCATGTATGTATTCTGCATATTCCTGTGTGTGTGGGGGTTTTTATGTATGTGTGTGCATGTGTGTATATGTATGTACCTCTGTCTCCTTGTGTGTGCATGTCTGAGTGTGTGTGTGTGTGTGTGTGTGTGTTGCTGCTATGTACCATGTTTTTATGTATGGGTGTACATCTCCATATGTGTGGACATGTGTCTTTGTGTGAAGTAAAGTGTGTGTGTATATGTGGTCATGTGTTTCAGTGTCTATGTGCATATGTGGTTGTCTGTTCATATACCCTATGTACCTACCCGTCTGTATGTAGACCCGTTGGTTTACATATACATACATGTGCATGCACACACACACACATACACACACAGACATACATACATCTATCTGCATAAAAGCCCATATATACACACATGAAAGAAATCATGCTTACATGTTTGCATTAATATGAATGCTTGTGATATCCTAACGATGTCACATGGTTAAATAGATGCTGCAAATTCACCTCCCATTTGAGCTCAGAATGTAAAGATGGACAAACTGCACTTAGCAATTTGGTGTCAGGACCAACAATTCTGTCAGCTTGCTGCCTTATATGTACACACACATACACACACACACACACACACGGAGGCTTCTTCCATTTTCCATCTATCAAATCCACTCACAAGCCTGTAGTAAAAAACACTTGCCCAAGGTAGCACATGGTGGAACTGAACCCAGAACTATGTGGTTGTGTGTGTGTGTGTGTGTGTGTGTGTGTGTGTGTGTGCATATATGTATGTATGTATGTATGTATGTAAGTGTATAATGAAAAAAAACTGAGTGGTTGGGATAGTGTTTTCAAAGAGATGGAGAGAGAGAGAGAGAGAGAGAGAGAGAGAGAGAGAGAGAGATGGGTGTAGCTGATTGGCCAGTTTAGTGATCGCTTTGATGGCCAACAAAAGACAACAACAATAACAACAGAAACATTAATAGCAACAGCGACAAAAAGTGTATTATGTGTACATATATCTGTGTATATATATACATATATATGTGTGTGTGTGTATACGTATATATATATATATATGTGCATCCATATACATATATATTATGTGCATCTATATGGGTATATATATATGTGTGTGTGTATGTATCTATAAATGTGTGTACATATATATATACATATACACAATATGTATACACACACACATACATACATACATTTATATACATACATATACATACATGTATATATACACACACACACACCTCTATACACACATATATACACATACATATATGAGTTTATGTATGCATGTGTATATTTAAATATATATATATACACATATGTATATCTGTATGTATGTATGTGTGTGTGTGTATATATATATATATATATATATATATATGTATGCATGTATGTATATGTGCATTGTCCTTGAATCTGCATACACAGAAAACCAGGAGCTGAAAGGAAATACACTGGACATAGAAGGGGTCCAATGGTGTGAGCCAAGAGAGAGAGGATTGTGTTGCTATGGAGACGTGAAGAACACTGAGGAGAGGGGGGGAAGTTGTAGAAGGGGAGACGTCTGATGGCCAAAGCAATTGGAAACAGTTGAAGACGGAGACAAAGAAAGGTTTAGGAGACCATGTGGTGAAGACTGACCTTAAGATGGTGCTCCTCATGGAGGGGATGGTCACGGAATGGGGGGCGGGGGTCGGGGTTGGTGACTGGTGGTGTTGAAGAAGTCCTGAATAGCAAAGACCCTCACCAGAATAGCAAATAGGCCAACTTCAATGTCACAAGAAGGACCGTGAGGACGTATACTGAGAGGTATATCATCACAGAACAAATGAAACGGGTGGCTTTATTAGCAATTTGAACCTACAACCAAATTCAATAGAAGTCACCAAAGTGAGTGAGGCTAGTGACCAGCATCAGCTGTTGCTAGAGACAACAGTTAAAGCAACTCGAAAGCCACCAAAGCACTGAGCTTTTGAGGTTTTTAAGTTGTTTTAACTGTTGTCTCTAGCAATACCCTCTGTCACTTTTCTCACCTTTTACTTGATACAGTCATTAGACTGTTGCCATGCTGGAGCACCGCCTTGAATAACTTTTAGTCGAATGAACTAGCCCCAGTATTTATGTTTGTGTTAAGCGTGGTATATATTCTATCAGTTGCTTTTGCCAAACTGCTAAGTTATGAAGACGTAAACACATATATATATATATATATATACAAGCACATGACAGGCTTCTTTCAGTTTCCATCTACCAAATCCACTCATGTAGTTGGGAAGCAAGCTTCTTACCACATTGTCATACCTACACCTATATATATACATACATATATATATATATATATATATATATATAATATAATATAAATAATGTATACATACATACATACATACATACGTATATGTACATACTTAAATCTATGTGTATATATGTGTATATATACAGATTTATATATATACAGATTTATATATATATATATATATATATATATATATATATATATATAATAAAGTAAAGTTGTGGAATACCGTACGAGTGGAAATATATATGAAAGAAGGTTTGAAAATGCACTTATTTTTCAAAAATATTTATTTACTTAACCGGTTTCACTTTTTTAGAAAAAGTTTATCAAAAGTCTTTGAGAATAATAAAAAATGTTAAAAAACAGTCTGAGTATTAAAATGCATATATACATTCTTTGATGATAAAATATATTTAAAGTATAAAGCTTTGTATGAACTTTGTAGTGTTACATACTGATTGTCACACATTCTCTGATATTAAGGTGAAATTGTTAAAAACAGTGTTAAAAACAGTGTATGAAAATACACATATGGAAAAATACATATACATATTCTCATACATATTCTTTGACAATGGAATAAAATTGAGAAGGAACTGACCTGGCCTTTTTCTCTTGTGTATATTGAAGGAATGTTTTACTGTCTTAAGAGACAGTATGACTGGCTAGCTGGGGTGGGAGGGAAGAAGAGTTAAAGAAGATGTTTTTATTTTTGGTTGGTCTGTGACAGTCTGTCATGGTTCACTGGTTTTTGGGACTGGTTTTGTGCACATCTCTATGTGTGTGTGTATATATGTGTGTTTGTGTCCGTGTGTGTGTGTGTGTGTGTGTGTGTGTGTGTGTGTGTGCCGTTTTTATTGGTCCCAGAGTTTATTGTGGAATGTGTATATGAGTGTGTGTTTGAGTGTTTTTTGTGTCGGTGGGGATGTTAGGTGTGTGTAAGTGAGACTGCGTATATCTCTTTGTCTGAGTGTGTGTGTTGTTTTGATTGTCCTTGTGGTGTGTGTGTGTGTGAGAGCAACCGTATGTATGTGTGAGGGTGTGTACGTATGTGTGCGTATGTGTGTGTATGTATGTGTGCATCTGTGTGTGTGCGTGGGAGTGTTTTGTGTGAGTGTGTGTGTGTCTCTCTGTCTGAGTGGGTGTGTTGTTTTAAATACCTTGTGGTGTGTGTGTGTGTGTGTGTGTGTAAGCAAACGTATGTGTGTGATGGTTCATATGTATGTCTATGTCTGTATGTGTGCGTGTGTGGCATGTGTATATGAGTATGTGTGTGCTTTTTATCTATGGTAGGATGGTGTGTGTATGTGTGTGCACGTTTGTGTGAGTGTGTATGTGTGTGATTAATATTTGTTAGGGTGTTGTGTGTGCGCATGTGTGTGTATGTGTATATGTGTTTGTTCGTGTGTGTGCGTGAGTGCGTGTGTATGTGTGTTTTTTGTGTCGGTGGGGATGTTAGGTGTGTGTACGTGAGACTGTGCGTATATCTATTTTTCTGAGTATGTATGTGTTGTTTTAATCGTCCTTGTGATGTGTGTGTGTGAGAGAGAGCGCAAACGTATGTATGTGTGAGGGTGTGTACATATGTGTGCGTCTGTGTGTGTATGTATGTGTGCATCTGTGTGTGTGCGTGGGAGTGTTTTGTGTGAATGTGGGAGTGTGTGTATACGTGAGTGTGTGTGTGTCTCTCTCTGTGTCTGAGTGAGTGTGTTGTTTTAAAAATACCCATTGTGGTGTGTGTGTGTGTGTGTGTGTGTGTGTGTGTGTAAGCAACCGTATGTGTGTGTGATGGTTCATATGTATGTGTATGTCTGTATGTGTACGTATGTTTATTTGTGTTGTGTGTTGGTGGGGGTGTTATATGTGTGTACGTGAGTTTGTGTGTGTCTCGAAGTATGTTTGTGTTTGAGTTGTCCTTGGGGTGCGTGTGTGTGTGAGGGAGCAACTGTATGTGTGTGCATGAGGGTGTATGTGTGTGTGAGCATGTATGTGTGTGTTGTATTTATTAGGTGTCCTCGTACGTTGGGTTTATCCAGGTGAGGTGTATGTGTGTGCATGTGTGTTCCGTGTATGTTGGTACTGGGTATGCGTTTGTATGTGTGTGTACGTGGCTATGGTTTGTGTAGTTTCCTGGTGTATATGTGTACATGTGTGTGTGAGTGATTAGTTTTGTTTGTATTGTTAGCACAGTATGTGTGTGTATACGTGTGCGTGTGTTTGTGTGAGTGCGTCTATGTGGCTTGTATTTGTCGGGGAGGTGTGCCATTGTGTGTGCATGCTTCTGTGCATGTGTGCTTGTGGGTGTTTGTTGGGATTGTTGGGATTGTATTGTGTGTGTGTGACATTTTTACTGGCGAACAGGCCTATGGTGTTTGTATGTGTG
>NW_028315442.1:25000-45000 GCF_046866305.1 Octopus bimaculoides
TAAGTAGGCATGTACATGTATGTGTGTATATATGCATATACCTATATGTTGCTTTCCAGAATTCTTTGCTCCCAGCATAAATAAGTTATTGATAAAATGGCAAAATTGTGTTGATGATTTAGGTGCATTCTTTGATTAACTGCATTGCTTTTCGTTGAGATAAACTAAAATAAACTTTCAGTTCAAAATCGGATCATTTCATTCTTAACGACCTGATATAATGTAGCCCTGTACGTTTACTTTAAATCCACAGGTTGGTCGTGATTGGAACGCCTTTGTTCATTGAACAGCCGTATCATGGTTGGCCTAGGGCTAAACAATCACCTAAGCTGCAACTCCTACTTTCACCACCACCACTTTCCACCACAAACCAATGAGGGAGATCCGCCACTACTAACTACATTATTAGAAATAGCAGCTAAATCTCCCTCAAATCACACCCTACTCCTCTCTTATGTATGGACCAATGTGGGAGGCATCTACATGGTAGCTAGAGCTGGGAGAAATAGCAGCCAAATCTCCCTGAAATGGCTCCCATTTTAGAAATAGTTACATTGTATAAACAAAATTTTAGGGGAAAGGCAAGATGGTCACAGCTGGAGTGTCTGCTGTGACTGGATTGACCTGGGACTAAACTACCACCACCACCACCACCATGTTGTTATTATTCATGTCAACATTTCCATGGCAACAGAAAACTGTTCACACACAACACGGTGGGGGAGGTCGGTGTGTGTGTGTGTGTGTGTGTGTTTATCTGGTGCCTGGTGGTGATGGAGTCATCCTGTTCTATAAGTGTCACTGTTGGTTTGTCGTTGTTTAACCCTAGGCCAGCCTCGGTGGAGAAGGTCTATGACCACAGATGCCTCAACCATGACCATCTCATATTTAGAAGTGCATGACTTCGGGTGTCCTTCTTTCTTTATTGAAGAAGTTCAGAAGTGAGGTGAGGATCATTTACCTGCTATTTTCAGCAGAGAGAGCCTGGTTTCAGCTGCAGTCAGAGTCTTGACTTATGATCAAAGGGTTTCCATCCTTGACCATCCAACATGATCTCGTGTTTTTTGAAGACAGCAATGTGGTGTGATTTTGAGGGAGATTTGTCTGCTATTTCTAAATGAAGACCAGTTCCCACATGTGGGCTGATTTGTGTCAGGAGCAGTGGGGAGGGGCAGTGTGATGGGGTGGGGGGCAGATATCGTGTGCTTATGTTGTCATTTTGCTCCAGCTAAACCCTGAGTAAGCAGAAGTATGATCACAGGCAATCCAGTTGTGACTATCCCCTCTGTCTCCGATGTTTAGGGAGCCAAAGCTCCCATTAGCAAGTAAGCATGATTTGTAGGAAATTGTGGAGTGAAGGAGGAATTGCGAGAAAGAGAAGAGAAGAGACGTGGATTGGTTTGTCGAGGTAGGGTGAGGGCAAAATGTTCTTGTTATGTGTTGGTGGAACATCCAGGTTGGGGGGGGGGGGGCTAGCAGATGGCAATACTAGAGTGAGAGAAGGCATGTGGGTAGAATACACAGGCCGGGGGCAAGCAGAGAGTAAGGATACAGTGGCCCTGGGCCAAGAGGACGACAAGATTGGGGAGTGAGAGGTAATCATAATGCGTGAGAAAGAGATGTAGTTTGGTTCATTGTGTAAGAAGTTTTCTTGTTAAGTGTAGGTGGGACACACAGCACTTGTAGAACTCAGTTTCACTGATGTGGGTGGGACAGATTGAAGGATGTGCTGAAACGATTGTCATGTTGAATAAAAGATTCTAAATCCATCTTCTGTTTCTTTTATCAACAATAAACACAACAAACCTTGTGGGTTTCCTGACATAAATCCAGTGAAAATTGTAGAGTTTCTGTGGAGGATGACATCAGGTAGCCTGAAACGGTGAATGTGCTTTGACTGACATAAGAATAGGCATATACTCAAAGTCCAAATAGTTACATGTGTGTGTGTATATATATGCATCTGTGTGCGTGTGTATATATATATTTATATATATATATATAGCAGTGTATATGTCTGTGTGTATATATATATATATATATATATACATATATATATATATATAACTTTTATGAGTAATATTCTAAAAGAATATATAATTGAACTTATGTTGAGTGCTCAATTATCTTGAGCAAATATATGTGATTTTATATTATTAATTCATCAATAATATATTTAGGAAATCAATATTTAGTATTTCAAAAGATATATATCCAACATAACATGGTAGCATAATAAATTTAAAAGTTTAAAACATTTGGAAGAAGACAACAAAGAGGAATAGAAAACTAATTGTATTCAATGAAATGTATCTGAGAAAGATGTTGAGAGCACACTGGCAGATCAGGTCAGAAACAAAGAGATTCTGAGAAGAGCGAGGTTGTGACCATTGCAAGGGATTCCATCTGACTGGCTCCATTCTGTACCTAACCAATCAGCAGGACTTGAAAACAACCATGGCTTGAGTACTACCTGATAACGAGTGTGAAAAAAAGGGAGGCCAAAGATCCGATGCTACCCGGTGGTGGCCATTTCAAGATGACCCGAAGACTTGCTGGGGCTGCCTACTGGACCCTAGCAGCAGGAAATTTAGACAGTGTCACGTGACAACTTGCTGGGGCAGCCTGCTGGAGCCTAGCAGCAGGTATAAAAAGGGGAATTTGACAAGACAATCAGTCGGACGCTGACACTCGTTGATGCTGCATCGAAGAGGCCAGGGAATAGAAGAAAGAAGACATGCACCCAACACCGGAGCTGAAGACACCTCCGAAAGGAGGGGAGGCGCCACGTCAAAATGGTAGGGGAGTAGGGGCCGAAACCGGACGTGGATCCTCCTGATGATGTCTTGAGCTAACTGGATCCTATAAAGGAGCTGTTGTGGTAGCAGACCACGAAACATGGTTGAAATTCCTCAGCATTATGTAGAATGGATGTGTGACGATAGAAGCTGAATGGAACCCACTGGAGGAGGCTGGTTGCCCACTGCCCTGAGCAAAAGTCAGTTTGCTTTGAATTGTAGACATTGAATGAAGTTTTAATTATCCGTTTCCTAAGCAACAAGCAGAGCATCAACGATGTTCCTAATCATGTGATATAAAAGCATTTTGTCGTTTGTTTTAAAAGCTGGGACAAAGACCGTTTAAAAAAGTCTGTGTTTCCGACCACTTGGATAAAAACCTGAAACTATCGCGTAAAAGTAGTTGACAAGTGATAAATATAGATTAATGTATAATAGAGTCTATGAGACTGTGTGTGGGTGAATAATTAGCTGTTTGGTGTTGGTTTGAATAAAATTAAACATCATTGAACACACGCACACAGATGTACATCAGGTGGAACATGAGACTAACTTTAATGAATGCTTTTAATCTCATAGGATACATATATATATATATATATATATATATATGTGTATACCATCATCATCATCATCGTCGTTTAACGTCCGCTTTCCATGCTAGCATGGGTTGGACAATTTGACTGAGGACTGGTTACACCAGGCTCCAATCTGATTTGGCAGAGTTTCTACAGCTGGATGCCCTTCCTAACGCCAACCACTCGGAGAGTGTAGTGGGGGATTTTTACGTGCCACCAGCACGAAGAACAGTCAGGCGGTACTGGCAACGGCCACGCTCAGAATGGTGTATTTTACGTGCCACCTGCACAAGAGCCAGTCCAGGGGCACTGGCAACAATCTTGCTTGAATGTCTTTACACGTGCCATCTGGCACAAGTGCCAGGAAGGCGACGCTGGGCACAGGTGCCCCTAACGGTGCTCGAAACGTCAAAGACTTTCAGTATTCCCGAGCGTTAAACTAATACATCCTTTTGTTGTTTACACCACCTGTCCTCGTCTGTTGTTGTTTTTTTCGTAAATTCTCCCATTTATATGTATGAATGTATTTATGTGTGTATATATGTGTGTGTGTGTGTGTGTGTGTGTGTGTGTACGTATGCATATGTAACTAACAGGCATTCCCGTCAGTTATGACGATGAGTGCTCAATGATCTGATCAATGGAACGACTTGCTTGTGAAATTAGCATACAAGTGGCTGAGCACTCCACAGACATTGCATAATCCTTAACATAGTTCTCATGGAGGTTCAGTGTGACTGAGAATGGGACAAGAATGGCCCTTTTTGAATCCCATGTACAACTCCTTTCTGCCAGCTGAATGGCAGGACACAACACCACCACCGGGAACTCACAGCCTTGCAATTGAGGGCAGGACACACTGCAACCACTAAGCCACAGGCCTCTACGATACAAACACATACATACATACATATATACATATATATATGTATATACAGTGGCATGTAAAAAGCACCATTTGAGCATGGTTGTTGCTAGTGCTGCCTGACTGGCCCACGTAAAAGCACCCACTTCACTCTTGTAGTGGTTGGCATTTGGAAGGGCATCCAGCTGTAGAAACCTTACCAGATCAGAATGAAACCTGGTACAGCCTGCTGGCTTGCCAGTCCTCAGTCAAACCATCCAACCCATGATGATGATGATGATGATGCATATGTACATATGTATATCTTAGATAAAACTTTGATATGTTTCAACCAAAGATTGGTCCAGGCCATGTCCAATTTAATAGCACCACCTGATAGGATTATCTAAATCCTTTTAAAGCCAAGTTTTGCGGTATCATGGTCCACTCAAGTGGGGAGTTCTTGTTGAGTGAGTTGTACCCAGGTATGGGTAGCTCACCTGGTATTCCTTGAAAAAGCTGATAGGATCCTTTTCCTCTTTGATCAGTTTTGGGACAATGTTAAATAAGGCAGGGCCCGTTGAGGCCCAAATATTCTGTTTTAGGTTCAAACTGGCCAGATCTGGCCACTCACACCTCCCTAACAATGCCATTCCAAAAAGGAACAATTACATCGCATATAAATAAAAGTTGGTTCTAACTATGATATTAATGTCATCTACATATCTGCTGTAAAGTAGAAGAGTTGTGGACCGTTCTGCTAACATATGTTTGAGTTTTCTGTCCCAACAGGTCATGAAGAGGCCGGCCACATCTCCAGCTACACCAACGCCGATGGCTGCACCTTGAACCTGCATGTATAGTTTTTTGTTGAACTTTACTATGTGGTTCTTCAAGGTGGTTTTTATACTGGCCCCTATTGCATGAGCCATCATTTCCTTCACCTGATTGTTGTTCTCAGGTTTTGGGTGGGTGCAGTCCAGCCACTCCAGTGTTGAGTGGTGCTTTTTTTTCACTGCTGAAGTGATGATGGGTGGTCTTCCCCTCTGTGGCCTGGTGGGGCAGAATCTACTGAGGTCATGGTCATCCAAATAGTTACTGTCGTAGCTTAGTCTGAGGAGGAGGCCCAGTTCCCTCGTGTTGACCTTGCGGAACTCCACTTCACTCTCACAGATCACCTGAATGCATATCCCCACAGCAAAATCTATGTCTATAGATGGGTAGAGTGAAATCACATCCATACTACCCACTACACAACCTGTGAGGTCGTCGGAGTAGTTGCAAGTACTGATTCTACTGAGGAAGATCTTCCATGCTCACACAGACATCTGGAGACGTCTCTATGAGAGGTCATAATACTTGTGAGAGGAATTAGGACAGTGTACAGATGCTGGAGATATTTGCTCCACAAACTGGTCTGGTTGGAGGTCCCATGACAGGGTTTATGTAGGGTTTGTGGTCTTTGAGTAACCCATATAGTGTAGGAATGTCGTTGTTGGTAGCTTGGAAATTGTGTGCTGTCCTTTTTGTACGTTGGAGTATGTTGCACCACATTCCCATGTGTGCGTTGAGGATTTTTTTCCACTTTTTCATGTTCTTGTGTAACTTCTCTCATGTTACTGATGTGTTGTTGCATGGTTTGGACATAGTTCTGACGGCTGTCTATTGACAGTCTGCCAGACTTGTCCGTAGGGAGGCACACTAATTCCCTGTTCCTAATTCGCTGTCTCAGTTTATGTAGGCCTCTGTCAACAGAGGAGCTGATTTGGTGGGTCCCCTCCTCACTATGTTTTTTAGTGGATTTGTTGTATTAGTCTAAGATATGTCGGAGTCTATTTCTTGCTAAGGAGATCTTTGCTTCTGTTTCACTGTCGATTTGGGGTGGGATACATACCCTTTTGTTGAAGGGTAAGTCTGTGGGGGAGATCCTTGTCATGTCATAAGATTAGTTGTTAGGGTTAGGGTTGTAGAAGGAAGAGTGTAGGGTGTTACTATCATTGTGGTTGTTGTTGTTGTTATAATAATAATAATAATAAATAAGTAATCATCATTTTCTCCATACTAGCACGGGTTGTATGTGTCCTGTTGATATCTGTTTCAGTTTAATTCCTTTTGCAATGTTTTCATAAAATACAGTTGTTCCTTGGCTTACACAGTTTTCTGTTTCTTAGTTTCACTTTAGCAACGAAAACGTGATAATTAGATGCGGGGTAGCCATGTGCTTTCTCTGCAGCAACACACCTCTACCTGTCCCTCTATCATACTACAGCTGAGGATGAAGCCACCTCTCTCACTACTAGCAATCTACTCTGCCTTGAAATTTACTTGGTAATTTTACTCGTGTCAGTGTTACCAAAACTGTTACTCAGACATAGAGAAACCATGTCAAAACACACATTAGAGCTAAGTGTAGTAATTCGTCTCAGATCATGTGAAATAGTCCAACCCATGACAGCCTGAAAAACGAATGTTAAATGATGATGATGATACATATACATGTTAATTGTATTTCTTATTTTCATTGCAATAATTAATTTGTTTCTGTTATAAATAAAAACATCAACTTCATTTCGCATGATAATGATTAGCTTGATGACTTGTGGATGCAATGCACTTTCACGTGTGTCGCAGGCACAGATGCCAGGAAGGCGACGCTGGTAACGATCCCGCTCAAAAGGTGCTATTTACATGCCTTCTACCTTACAATTAACTAAATTGGCATAGAATAATGGTTCATATTTTTTTATAATTAAGATCTAAACTGTTAATATATGAATGCAAAAGAGATTGTTGAAGAACTGCGAACCTACTTTTGGGTCCCCCTGTATATAGTAATTTCATTCTAAGACAATGTGGTAAGAACCTTATGTGGTTGATAAGTTTCGATAAAGAATACTGTGTGAATCCAAGGACAACTGTATTTAGTAAACAAGTGTATTTCATGATTCAACACATTAAAAAAATCAAAAAAAATCTGACTTTCAAATGTTGTTGGTTGATATTTTGCTCGTTGTTTGCATATCATGTTTTCTGTTATAGTTGGCAAATTGCCAAAGGTAAGTAGTTTTTCTATTTCATGATTCGACATAAGAAACAAAAAAAAAAAAACAATCTGACTTTAAAAATTAAAAATTTGACTTTAACCCTTTCGTTACTATATTTCTGGCCAAAATACACCCCTCATGAGTTTCAATTAAATTCTAAAATAATCATGAATTTAGACTAGTCTCATTAAACACCTGTAACTTTTAGGAGTGGCTGTGTAGTAAGTAGTTTGCTTACCAACCACATGGTCCCGGGGTTCAGTCCCACTGCGTGGCATCTTGGGCAAATGTCTTCTACTATAGCCTCGGGCCAACCAAAGCCTTGTGAGTGGATTTGGTAGACGGAAACTGAAAGAAGCCCCTCCTATATATATATATATGTGTGTAGGAGTGGCTGTTTTGCCAACCACATGGTTCCGGGTTCAGTCCCACTGCATGGCATCTTGGGCAAGTGTCTTCTACTATAGTCCCGGGCCGACCAAAGCCTTGTGAGTGGATTTGGTAGACGGAAACTGAAAGAAGCCTGTCGTATATATGTATGTATGTATATATGTATGTGTGTATGTGTTTGTATGTCTGTGTTTGTCCCCCCCCCCCCAACATCGCTTGACAACCGATGCTGGTGTGTTTATGTCCCCGTAACTTAGCGGTTCGGCAAAAGAGACCGATAGAAAAAGTACTAGGCTTCCAAAGAGTAAGTCCTCGGGTCGATTTGCTCGACTAAAAGGCGGTGCTCCACCATGGCCACAGTCAAAAGACTGAAACAAGTAAAAGAGATATTAATGTGATATTTGGAACATAATTAAAGAAAGGGTTCTTAATCAATTCTATTGCATAATTTTTGTCTCAAAACACCAGAGCTGAAGACACCTCCGAAAGGGGGTGGCCCCGCCACGTCAAAACGGTAGAGGAGTAGGGGCCGAAACCGGACGTGGTTCCTCCTGATGATGTCTTGAGCTAACTGGATCCTAATCCACCAAGGGAAGGTATGTCAGAAGAAAGTAATTCAACAACGCGGGTTGATGAACCGTAAGACGTGTGGCGAGAACCTTCCGGAAAATAAACATAGCGAAGGACATTCCACAGTTGAATTAGAACAGTCACAAACAGTGAAAGAAGACATCCACCCAACACCAGAACTGGCCCCGCCACATCAAAACGGTAGAGGAGTAGGGGCCGAAACCGGACGTGGTTCCTCCACATGATGTCTTGAGCTAACTGGATCCTATAAAGGAGCTGTTGTGGTAGCAGTTTATGTAGGCCTCTGTCAACAGAGGAGCTGATTTGGTGGGTCCCCTCCTCACTATGTTTTTTAGTGGATTTGTTGTATTAGTCTAAGATATGTCGGAGTCTATTTCTTGCTAAGGAGATCTTTGCTTCTGTTTCACTGTTGATTTGGGGTGGGATACATGCCCTTTTGTTGAAGGGTAAGTCTGTGGGGGAGATCCTTGTCATGTCATAAGATTAGTTGTTAGGGTTAGGGTTGTAGAAGGCAGAGTGTAGGGTGTTACTATCATTGTGGTTGTTGTTGTTGTTATAATAATAATAATAAATAAGTAATCATCATTTTCTCCATACTAGCATGGGTTGTATGTGTCCTGTTGATATCTGTTTCAGTTTAATTCCTTTTGCAATGTTTTCATAAAATACAGTTGTTCCTTGGCTTACACAGTTTTCTGTTTCTTAGTTTCACTTTAGCAACGAAAATGTGATAATTAGATGCGGGGTAGCCATGTGCTTTCTCTGCAGCAACACCCCTCTACCTGTCCCTCTATCATACTACAGCTGAGGATGAAGCCACCTCTCTCACTACTAGCAATCTACTCTGCCTTGAAATTTACTTGGTAATTTTACTCGTGTCAGTGTTACCGAAACTGTTACTCAGACATAGAGAAACCATGTCAAAACACACATTAGAGCTAAGTGTAGTAATTCGTCTCAGATCATGTGAAATAGTCCAACCCATGACAGCCTGAAAAACGAATGTTAAATGATGATGATGATACATATACATGTTAATTGTATTTCTTATTTTCATTGCAATAATTAATTTGTTTCTGTTATAAATAAAAACATCAACTTCATTTCGCATGATAATGATTAGCTTGATGACTTGTGGATGCAATGCACTTTCACGTGTCGCAGGCACAGATGCCAGGAAGGCGACGCTGGTAACGATCCCGCTCAAAAGGTGCTATTTACATGCCTTCTACCTTACAATTAACTAAATTAGCATAGAATAATGGTTTCATATTGTTTTATAATTAAGATCTAAACTGTTAATATATGAATGCAAAAGAGATTGTTGAAGAACTGCGAACCTACTTTTGGGTCCCCCTGTATATAGTAATTTCATTCTAAGACAATGTGGTAAGAACCTTATGTGGTTGATAAGTTTCGATAAAGAATACTGTGTGAATACAAGGACAACTGTATTTAGTAAACAAGTGTATTTCATGATTCAACACATTAAAAAAATCAAAAAAATCTGACGTTCAAATGTTGTTGGTTGATATTTTGCTCGTTGTTTGCATATCATGTTTTCTGTTATAGTTGGCAAATTGCCAAAGGTAAGTAGTTTTTCTATTTCATGATTCGACATAAGAAACAAAAAAAAAAAAACAATCTGACTTTAAAAATTAAAAATTTGACTTTAACCCTTTCGTTACTATATTTCTGGCCAAAATACACCCCTCATGAGTTTCAATTAAATTCTAAAATAATCATGAATTTAGACAAGTCTCATTAAACACCTGTAACTTTTTTATTTATCAACATATTAATGTGATATTTGGAACATAATTAAAGAAAGGGTTCTTAATCAATTCTATTGCATAAGTTTTGTCTCAAAGTTCTCCACGTACTGGGGGGGGGGGGGGCTACTGCTGGTGTCTCTCACATGTAAATATTGGTTCAGCTTCACGAATCGTACTCGTTCATAATACTGGAAATATATTCATCGCCAAAAGGTTCCTGATCGCTCCAGTAATTTGTTATTCTGGGTAACTGTCTAATATCCATGATAATATTTATGGCAAAAAATGCCCGTATTTCATCTGCAGTTTCAGGAAACTGCAAGCTATCTTTTTTTTTCCCGGTTCGTTTACATTCTTCGTAACGGTTTGTTTCCGCAGTAATCAGTTGAAACAAGCATGAAAAGGAAGTCTAAAGGTTTCGCTTCCTGAGAAAGACTATGGCTAGACCCTGTTTCCTCACAAAAATTGTTAATAAAAACGTTTGTTTTAATTTTTACTCCATTCTGGTGTAAAATCATCCTCGCTGTCACCGTCGCCGCTTTCAGAATCGCTGATTTCGGTTTCGGATCCAGAAATATCCGATTCCTTATCGTTCACCAAGTGCTTTTGTAGCTCATTCATTCTTTTCTTCGATATCTCCATATCTTCTGTTGAAAAACCTTCAAATTCGGAATCACTGCTTGATAGCATGAAACTCCTCTCCATCTTCAAAGTTGAAAAAAATCAACGCCGCAAAAAATGTGGAAAGAAATCTTCCAAAATTCACTGAGTTCAAATATCAGGCCAAACAATGTGGGAGACAATAACTCAACTGTTTGCAAAGTGAAATCAGGTGTTTTAACGACTGTATTAACGAGATTTGGGTTCAAATATACATTTAAATAACAATGGGTATGCTCGGCCGGCTACGGCCGGGTTAGTCTTATGAACCAAAAATCTTTTCGTCCGGCTACGGCCGGGTTAGTAACGAAAGGGTTAAAAAAAAAAATAATAATCTGACTTTAAAAAAAAAAACAATCTGACTTTAAAAATACAAAATTTGACTTAAAAAAAAATCTGACGTTCAAATGTTGTTGGTTGATATTTTGCTCGTTGTTTGCATATCATGTTTTCTGTTATAGTTGGCAAATTGCCAAAGGTAAGTAGTTTTTCTTATTTTGTTGAGTATTTGCTGTTTTTCTTATTTTGTTGAGGGTTTGTTGTTAGGATTGGGGTTCAGACTTTAGACTATATTAGGGTTAGCTTGGGGATTTGTGAACGGTTTTTAGAGAGAATAGTTAGGTAAGAGATCAAAGTTTGAACTAGGGGTTAGGCTTTGTGGCGATGGGGAGGGTAGAGATTAAACAGGATCAGTACTGAAGATGAAGGTTTGTTGCGAGTGTTGATCATGGTTTAATGTTGGGTTTAGCAGTGAAAGACAGGGATGAGGGCTAAGGTGAGTGTTTTGTGCGATCATGCCTCATCCCCTACTAGAATAGGAGGGAAGAGGTAGGCCCAGGAAGACCTGGGATGAGGTGGTGCTCTTGTGCGGGTGGCACATAAAATACACCATTTTGAGCGTGGCCGTTGCCAGTACAGCATGACTGGCCTTCGTGCTGGTGGCAAGTAAAAAACACCCACTACACTCTCTGAGTGGTTGGCGTTAGGAAGGGCATCCAGCTGTAGAAACTCTGCCAAATCAGATTGGAACCTGGTGTAGCCATCTGGTTTCACCAGTCCTCAGTCAAATCGTCCAACCCATGCTAGCATGGAAAGCGAACGTTCAATGACGATAATGATGATGATGATATATATATATATAAAAATTGGAAATGTAAAATAAAAACAAAACGCAAAGGATTCTGTATATATATATATATATCTATATATATATGTACGTCTGTATATATATATATATATATATATATATTTATATATATATATATATATATATATATATATATATATATACATGTATACTCTTTTACTCTTTTACTTGTTTCAGTCTTTTGACTGTGGCCATGCTGTAACACCACTTTTAGTCGAGCAAATCGACCCCAGGACTTATTCTTTGGAAGCCTAGTACTTATTCTATCGGTCTCTTTTTGCCGAACTGCTAAGTTACGGGGACATAAACACACCAGCATCGGTTGTTAAGTGATGTTTGGGGGACAAACACAGACACTCATACACACATACATAGATATATACGACGGGCTTCTTTCAGTTTCCGTCTACCAAATCCACTCGTACATACATCTATACATATATATATACATCTGTACATAATATATACATAATTTGTGGCATGACAATTCCTTGCTGTCTCTTATCTTTATGTTTAAAGGTAAAATTGTGAAGTTTATACTTCCTTATCAAATTTACGATAATATATGTGTATGTACGTGTGTGTGTGTGTGTGTGTATGTATCTCTTATCTTTTATTCTGTGTGGACAATTCCTTTTACATCGATGAAACAAATCAGCATCGTCTTGACATTGGCTTTCACTCGATGTACTTTTGTTGGGCGAGGGGGGGGGGGGGAGAGAAGGACTTATTCTTTGTAAGTCTAGTACTTATTCTATCGGTCTGTTTGGCCCTTACCTCTTATATTGCTTAAACAAAGAAATCCCTGAACTAAAAGGTGGTCTATATAGAGATGATGCTTTATTCATCATCCCTAGTAATAGCAAATCATTCATTGAGAGAATAAGAAAGAAAATCAGAAAAGTTTTTAAAAGTTTTAACTTAGACATTACTTATGAATATGGTAATAAAATTGTAAATTTCTTAGATACCACTCTCAACATAGAAACTAGATTATACCACCCATATAGAAAAGAAAATGAAACTACTAGATATGTAAGTAGATTATCCAATCATCCACCTAATGTATTAAATTCTTTAGTTAATAATATTTCTGAAAGAATTACTAAATTATCTTCGAACATTGATATATTTAATTCTAATTCAAGCTACTATAATATGGCCTTGTCTAAAGCTGGATATGCTCAAAAAATTGCTTTCCTTAACCCTAGTAGAACATCTCTTCTTGATACAGGTAATAATAATAATAATAATAATAATAATAATAGTGATAGTAGTGCACATGGCAACAATAACAACAATAATAATGATAATAATAATAATAATAATCATAAGTGTTATAACAGACCTAATAACTTAAATAGTAACAACAATGGACCAAATAAGAAACAACCCTATTTACCTAAAAATCTAACTAATAAGAAAAGTAATAAAGTGCATTTTAATAGTAAACTTAATAGTAAACTATATACCAACACTAATAATAAACCTATGTTAGTAGACAGTAATGTTGAATCAAATGACAAAAATAGTAAACATCCCACAACTAAAAGAACTACTAATCATAATAATAATATTGTGCTGGGAAATAATAGTAATCATGGCACACCCCATACCCACCCACACAATAAATTTAAGAGAAAAAATAAAAACTCGATCTGGTTAAATATACCCTTCAACTGTGCTATATCCACAAATATTTATAAAAAATTCATGAATATTTTACAAAAAAATTTCCCTTCTTCCCACAGATATAGTAAAATCTTCTCTTGTCATAAAATCAGAATTTCTTACTCTACCCTTCCTAATGTAGGTACAATCATAGCTAGGTTAAACAAAAAAAAACATCAAGTCAGCTAGAATTAATGAAATTACAAATAGTGGCCATATGAATGCAAATAATAATCCATCTAATACCAATAATGATGCTACCAATAATTATACAAATAGAAGTGAAAATAACAATAGCGAAAGAAATTATGAAGATAGTAGCAATATACTTAGTCCTATAAACCATAATTTCAACCAACAATTAGAATATATCAGTAATGATGTTACAGTTTTAACTGAAGTTGATGATAGGCCCAACTCCAACAGAAGTAATAGTGATCAAGGACATAATTCATATAATATCAATATGCCAAATGTGGAAAGAATAAGTCCAACTAATAGCACATCAAGATATGAATTAAATAATGATGGTAATAGCCAATATATACCTAATAATAGAATTGAGGAATTGATGAATGATATTAGTGTAAATAATTGTAGTAATAATAATAATAGAGATATTAGAAATAATATAGGTGGAGTTGATAACCCCACCATGTGCAACTGTAGAAAAAAGTCCCATTGTCCTTTATTTGGATTTTGTTGTACCCGCAACGTAGTGTACAGATGCATCATTAGTACTAGAACAGAGAGTTATATTTATATAGGATGTAGTATTAACCTGAAACAGTGAATATATAACCATAAATCTTCGTTTAGACTTAGACATAAGGCAAATAGTACGACTTTGGCAAGTAAAATTTGGGAGTTAAAAGATAATGGTATTAATTTTAGCCTTAAATGGGAAATTATAAGAAAAGCTCAACCTTATAGAAATAATAGATATGGATGTGAATTGTGTTCTATGGAAATATATGAAATTTTTAAACTTAGGAACAATCCTAATCTAATCAATAATAGATTAGACCTTAGGGTATCATGTGTGCATTGCTCTACTCACACTTTTAAATTTTTTAAAAAATAGGACTTTTATTGACATTATTTCATGAATTTTGTGGAAGATAATTACATCTCATTTTATTTATTTTATTAACATACCTCTTATTGTGTAAACATTAGTTAGAGTTCTGTTGTTGTCTGTACCACTATACTGTTACTCTATTCAGACTAAAAGTAAAAAACCTATTTGACCCATATACCTAGGGCTATAATTCCTCAACATTAATTCCTCAACATTTTGATAGTCATAAAATGACCTGATACTACTATGACCAGTGAAACCTCTAGATTCTAATACTTTTATAGCCTTGTCCATGCATACTGCTTACACCTTCCCTCTCTTTAGAAGTAATTGTCCCTTTGCTATGGCCACTAGATAAGAAACAATAGAATTCTGAGACAGTTAAAACTTTTGTCTAGAATCAATTACTAGCCTGATAGACTCCGCTATGTCAAGATGGACTTATATATTCTTCCTCACATTTTGATTTTATGTATGCTCTCTCCCACTTGGATTTAATATGTTACCACATTTATAATATGTCTTTTTTCTGCATTTTCGTGCAGCTGAAGATTGCTCTTCATATTGCATTTAAGGTAATGCTCACATTACTTAAATAAATTGAAGTAGCATGAAACGTGCGTACTGCAATCACTTTTGAAATCCGTGTTGCTTATTGTTTGATATATACATATGTATGTATATATATATATGTGTATGTATGTACATATGTATAT
Source organism: Octopus bimaculoides (assembly GCF_046866305.1). Lineage (NCBI taxonomy): Eukaryota > Metazoa > Mollusca > Cephalopoda > Octopoda > Octopodidae > Octopus > Octopus bimaculoides. The sequence continues at coordinate 40,296 of NW_028315442.1, forward strand.
ATGTATATATATATATATATATGTATGAATGCATGTATGTATGAATAAATGAGTGTGTGGGTATGTATGTAGATATGTATGTATGAATAGACAGACATACATGAGGTGTGTCTGACAGATAGTGTCAAGCTCCATTAAACTTGAAATATGATATCCCTGGAGTTACTGGTCATCCATGGGATAATTACAATTTAAGTAGAGAGATTTTTTATTCTATTTGTCTATACCACTTGTCTAGAAGATAAAAGGATGTGTGTATATATGTAAATGTATGTAAATGGTAATTAGAAGTATATAAAACCCAAAAGAATGAAGAATTAGAATAATAATGAAAATAAACTTTAAAATATAAAGAAACATAAAGAAACATATATATGGTGCCGGGGTGGCTATGTGAATAGGCGAAGGGGTGGCTGTGTGGTAAGTAGCTTGCTTACCAACCATATGGTTCTGGGTTCAGTCCCACTGCATAGTACCTTGGGCAAGTGACTTCAACTATAGCCTCGGGCCGACCAAAGCCTTGTGAGTCGATTTGGTAGACGGAAACTGAAAGAAGCCCGTCGTATCTATCTATCTATCTATATATATATGTGTGTTTATGTTTGTGTTTGTGCCCCTAGCATTGCTGGACAACCGATGCTGGTGTGTTTACGTCCCCGTAACCTAGAGGTTTGGCAAAAGAGACCGATAGAATAAGTCCTGGGGTCGTTTTGCTCAGCTAAAGGTGGTGCCCCAACTATAGACTGTCCTACTTCCTCTCACAAGTATTACGACCTCTCATAGAGACGTCTCCAGATGTCTGTGTGAGAGGTGGCCCAGGAAGATGTCAGGTTAGATATGGCATTAATCAAGTTCCCTGGGACTTTAGCAAGTCGGAGGGCTTCTAGCATCCACGAATGGTGGACAGAGTCGAAGGCTTTTTTATAGTCAAGCCACATGGAGACCAGATTCCTTCTGTGCTGCCGTATCTCCACCATTACTACCTTATTTATAAGTAGTTGTTCAGTACATCCCCAGACTCCTTTCTTCTGAGCTACTTGTTCAGCTGTGATTATACTATTGTTTTCACAGTGGTCTTGGAGGAATCTGCTTAGGCATGCTGTATAAATCTTATGCATTAAATTTTGGCATGCAATAGGCCTGTAATTTTTTGCCAATTGGGTTTCCTTGCTTTTCGGAACAAGCTTTGTTTCCGCCAGAGCCAACCAGTCTGGTATGCTGCCATCTCCATTGAGGGCTTGCTGCTACAGTTTAATAAGGTACGGTTGGTAACAGGTAAGCTTCTTGTACCAGTATCCAACGATCAGGTCCCTACGCGGTGCTTTACCATCATGGAGTTTTTGGAGGACAGTTGCAAGAACATCACCGTCAATCTTGTATGTCTTGGGTATAATCCCCGGACAATAATCATTTTTTATTTTCTGCAGCCATAGAGCATTTCGGTTAAACTCCTTTTCTTCTCCCCAGATCTTTCTCCAGAAGGAGTCCATGTACTTTTCTATATAAAAAAAACTCTCTCCCATCTGCTATTATCTACTCAGTAATTTGGTAGCGCCGCTTCCACCGAGCCCATCCCCCACTACTTCCCTCATTACCGTAACATGAAGTTTGCTTCCGCCTATAAACGTTGTTTCCAGTGCGGATTATACACATGTCTCTCCTGTTTGTGTATATGGACCTTGAACCTGCATGTATAGTTTTTTGTTGAACTTTACTATGTGGTTCTTCAAGGTGGTTTTTATACTGGCCCCTATTGCATGAGCCATCATTTCCTTCACCTGATTGTTGTTCTCAGGTTTTGGGTGGGTGCAGTCCAGCCACTCCAGTGTTGAGTGGTGCTTCTTTTTCACTGCTGAAGTGATGATGGGTGGTCTTCCCCTCTGTGGCCTGGTGGGGCAGAATCTACTGAGGTCATGGTCATCCAAATAGTTACTGTCGTAGCTTAGTCTGAGGAGGAGGCCCAGTTCCCTCGTGTTGACCTTGCGGAACTCCACTTCACTCTCACAGATCACCTGAATGCATATCCCCACAGCAAAATCTATGTCTATAGATGGGTAGAGTGAAATCACATCCATACTACCCACTACACAACCTGTGAGGTCGTCGGAGTAGTTGCAAGTACTGATTCTACTGAGGAAGATCTTCCATGCTCACACAGACATCTGGAGACGTCTCTATGAGAGGTCGTAATACTTGTGAGAGGAATTAGGACAGTGTACAGATGCTGGAGATATTTGCTCCACAAACTGGTCTGGTTGGAGGTCCCATGACAGGGTTTTTGGAGGACAGTTTTTGGAGGCCTGTAATTTTTTGCCAATTGGGTTTCCTTGCTTTTCGGAACAAGCTTTGTTTCCGCCAGAGCCAACCAGTCTGGTATGCTGCCATCTCCATTGAGGGCTTGCTGCTACAGTTTAATAAGGTACGGTTGGTAACAGGTAAGCTTCTTGTACCAGTATCCAACGATCAGGTCCCTACGCGGTGCTTTACCATCATGGAGATTTTGGAGGACAGTTGCAAGAACATCACCGTCAATCTTGTATGTCTTGGGTATAATCCCCGGACAATAATCATTTTTTATTTTCTGCAGCCATAGAGCATTTCGGTTAAACTCCTTTTCTTCTCCCCAGATCTTTCTCCAGAAGGAGTCCATGTACTTTTCTATATAAAAAAAACTCTTTTCCTCTCTCCCATCTGCTATTATCTACTCAGTAATTTGGTAGCGCCGCTTCCACCGCGCCCATCCCCCACTACTTCCCTCATTACCGTAACATGAAGTTTGCTTCCGCCTATAAACGTTGTTTCCAGCGCGGATTATACACATGTCTCTCCTGTTTGTGTATATGGAAGCATGTGTGTGTGTGTGAATGCATAGATATGCAATCACATGCATATAGATACATACAAATACACACACGCACACACACATATATATATATGGAATTCCACATGTAAAAGAGAGAGGAGGGTGATTATAGAGGTGTACTCCCGAGTGGAATCTGGATGTTACCCCATTCGCATTTACGGTTGAGAGAGGGTTTGTATTCCTGTATACAGACAGCTTCAGTGACTTTTTTTTAACGTACTTTTATCATCAAACTTTAGATATATCATTTTGTAGAAATATGTAAATATATTTGACCATTTAAGTATCTGTATATTTAACGTGAATGTATGTATAACGTTCATATATATATATATATATATATATATATATATATATATATATATATATATACACATATACAGAGAGAGAGAGAGAGAGAGGCACACACATATACCTATATCGCGTAATCATCTGTGAACATGCAAATTGGTGGGGCACATTTGTGTATATATGCCCATTGCTTTAACATAACTAATACTAACATTACATTGTTATTATATATCAACATGGTCTGCTTGCTTCCCTTTACGTACTTTTGCTGTGTAGCTTATACGTAATGATGAAACTACATAACAACAATGCAATTTCACATGTGCCAACTGCACGGGTGTAAGTACAGACATATAGACAGATAGAGATACGGGTGGGTGTTTGTGTACATGTGAACGTATGTTTATGTACGGATATGTGCGTCAGTTCAAGTTGTATACACGACTTACTTTGTTGAAGGTTGTATATACACACACATATGCATCTACACATATGTAAACACACACACACACACACATATATGTGTGTCTGTGTGCCTTTGTCCCTCTCACCACCGTCTAACGGTGAATGGATACAACGAATGTATGCATATATGCACATATATAACCTTGCTTATATGCACATATATAACCTTGCTTATATGCACATATATAACCTTGCTTATATGCACATATATAACCTTTCTTATATGCACATATATAACCTTTCTTATATGCACATATATAACCTTGCTTATATGCACATATATAACCTTGCGTATACGTATATACAAGTACACACGCTCATATTGACACTCACACACACTCACAAATATACGTATAATCTTAAAGTATACACACATATACGCTTATCCATCACTACACCTATACATATATACACACACACATACATATATACAAATATATATGACACTAATACAAGGATAACGGTTAAATTCAAACATGCATTTTTTTAATATTGTTATTTTATTATAACCTTTTTTTTAACACGCATAAACATGCCACACATAGATGTATCTACACATACTCATATCTACACATGTTCATACGCACATAGTCATATACACAACGCGCAACACATACACACACGTGCACACACATATGCATCTGCACATACGTACATACATATCAAACTATATACGCTCATACGGTTATATATAACTACATATATGTATGTATTATGCATCTCAACATGTATGTAGGGAATGGAATTCCACATGTAAAAGAGAGAGGAGGGTGATTATAGAGGTGTACTCCCGAGTGGAATCTGGATGTTACCCCACTCGCATTTACGGTTGAGAGAGGGTTTGTATTCCTGTATACAGACAGCTTCAGTGACTTGTCTCAGCATTGCATCAGTGGGATGTGTGGATAAGATATTTAAATTAAGTCTCCCTAACGAGCCCTTGTGGCAGTCTACAGCATGCTGGTAGAAGATGGAGTTTGGTTTCTTTTCAATGCAGTTGTCCAGGTGTTCTTTGAGCCTATCATTGATACTCCTAGAAGTCTCACCAATGTATGACTCTGGGTTAGTCGCGCAAGCTCCTTCTTG
>NW_028315443.1:12500-49656 GCF_046866305.1 Octopus bimaculoides
TTTTAATTCTAAAATAATTCAATCTAAGGGGGGTAACTATAACAATTGTTATGTCAAAGTCATGGCAGAGTTATAGTTACCTCCCTTAGAATGTGAGTGATATTTTTAATTCTAAAATAATTCAATCTAAGGGGGGTAACTATAACAATTGTTATTTTAAAGTCATGGCAGAGTTATAGTTACCTCCCTTAGAATGTGAGTGATATTTTTAATTCTAAAATAATTCAATCTAAGGGAGGTAACTATAACAATTGTTATGTCAATGTCATGGCAGAGTTATAGTTACCTCCCTTAGAATTTTTTGCACTTTCCCAAACAAATTGTTATAGCTACCTCCCTTGGAATGTGATTTATATTCTTTTATTCAAAAATATAATTCAACCTGAGCAAGGTAACTAACACACACACACACACACACACACACACACACACACACACACACACTAAGAACGAACACGCAGATAGAAAAGAACACAAGACACACACGCACAAAGAACGAACACACACACAAAGAACGTACACGCAGACAGAAAAGCACACACACAAACACATACACACACACACCAAGAACGTACACAAAGAATGTACACGCAGACACACACACAACAACGAACACACAGACAGAAAAGCGCACACACACAGAGAAACAGACACAAAGAACAACACGCAGACAGGAATGCACACACACACACACACACACACACACACACACACACTGAAAAACACACACTCAAAGAACGTACACGCAAACAAAACCACAGAGACACACACACACACACACAGACAGACACAAAGAACATACACGCAAACAGAAAAGTACACACACACATACACACGAACAGACACAGACACAAAGAACGTACACGCAGACAGAAAAGCACAGACACACACAGACAATGTACACAGACAGAAAAGCACACACACACAGAAACAGACACAAAGAACGTTACACGCAGACAGGAATGCACACACACACACACACACACACACACACACACACACACACAACGTAGACATACACAAACAACGCACACACACAAAGAACGTACACGCAGACATAAAAGCACACACACAAACACAGACACACACACCAAGAACGTACACAAAGAATGTACACGCAGACACACACAAGAACGAACACGCAGACAGGAATGTACACACACACGCGCACACACAAAGAACGTACACGCAGACAGAAAAGCACACAGAGACACAAAGAACGTAGACAGAAAACCACACAGAGACACAAAGAACGTACACGCAGACACACAAGAACGAACACGCAGACACGAATGCACACACACACACACACACACACACACAAAGAACGTACACACAGACACACAAACTCAGACACACACACTCAGACTCACAAAGAACGTACACGCAAACAGAAAAGAACACACACACAAAGAAACAGACACACACACTCAAAGAACGTGCACGCAAACAGAAAACCACACACACACACACACACACACACACACACACACAAAGAACGTACACGCAGACAGAAAACCACACAGAGACACAAAGAACGTAGACAGAAAACCACACAGAGACACAAAGAACGTACACACAGAGACACAAACAGACACAGACACAAAGAACGTACATGCAACCAGAAAAGAACACACACACACACATAGACACACACACACTCTAAGAACGTACACTCAAACAGAAAACCACACACAGAGACACAAACACACAAAGAACGAACACGCAAACAGAAAACCACACACAGAGACACAAACACACAAAGAACGAACACGCAAACAGAAAACCACACACACACACACAAAGGAACATACACGCAAACAGAAAAGTACACACAGACACACAAAGAACGTACACAGACACAAAGTACGTACACACTCAGACACAAAGAACGTACATGCAAACAGAAAAGAACACACACACACACAGACACACACACACACTAAGAACGTACACTCAAACAGAAAACCACACAGACACACAAACACACAAAGAACGTACACGCAGACAGAAAAGAACACACACAGAACGTACACGCAGACAGGAATGCACACACACACACACACTCACACACACACACACACACAAAGAACGTAGACACACAGACACAGACAAAGAACGTACACGCAGACACACAAAGAACGTACACGCAAACAGAAAAGCATACACACACACACACACGCACACAAACACAAAAAATGTACACGCAGACAGAAAAGCAGACACACACACACACAAAAAACACGCACAAACACACACACACACACACAGAAACACACACACACACACAGAAACACACACAAACACACAGACAGACACACACAAAGAACGTACACGCAAACAAAAGCACAGACACAGAAACAGACACAGACACAAAGAACGTACACGCAGACACACACACACAGAAACACAGACACACACACACACACACAAAGAACGTACACGCAGACAGAAAAGAACACACACAGAACGTACACGCAGACAGGAATGCACACACACACACACTCACACACACACACACACACACAAAGAACGTAGACACACAGACAAAGAACGTACACGCAGACACACAAAGAACGTACACGCAAACACATACAAACACACACACACACACATAAACACAGAGACACACACACACACACACTCAAAGAACGTACACGCAAACAGAAAAGCACACACACACACACACACACGCACACAAACAAACACAAAAAATGTACACGCAGACAGAAAAGCAGACACACACACACACACAAAAAACACGCACAAACACACACACACACACACACACACACACACACAGAAACACACACACACACACAGACAGACATACACAAAGAACGTACACGCAAACAGCAAAGCACACACACACACACACACACACACACACACACACACACACAAAGAACGCACACACACAAACACACAAAGAACGTACACAAACAGACACAAATTGCCTCCCTTACAAAACAAGAAAGACAACTCTTGCCATGACTTTAAAATACCAAGCGTTTAAGTGTTATCTCCCTTTGGAACCATGAAGATAACAGCATAACTACAGAAGAGTACCCCACCGACTTTACAAGTTCATAACTTTGAAAAAAATTAATATTTTTTAATGAAATTTTCTACGCAAATATTATTTATTATGGAGATTCCGAATATAATTATATATATATATATATATAATTCCGACATAATTATAAACATGTTTCCCGATGGAAAGGGAAAACAACCTATACTATTGCGTTCTCTCGTTTAGAAATTAAACTATTCAATGCATCCATCACAGAAGGGCAAATTCTGAACCCATTTAGTCTTTGCTGTACCGTACGGCCCCACAAATATATATATTCCCTACTACAATAGGAGAAATGTAACCAAGGAAGGCCATATTTAGTTCTACGCAAAGCCTAACCCCTACTTCAAACTTTGATCTCTCTAAAAACTGTTCACAAATCCCCAAGCTAACCCCTAATAGGGTCTAAAGTCTGAACCCCAATCCTAACAACAAACCCACAACAAAATAAGAAAAAACCACTTACCTTTGGCAATTTGCCCCCTATAATACAAAACATGATATGCAAACAACGAGCAAAATATCAAACATTTCAGGGTGAAATTTCTTTTAAGGGGTCGTATCATGAAATGCAGTTTACTAAATAGTTGCCCTTATACCCCTAACCCTAATACTAGCCCTAGCCCTAACCATAGCCCTCATTAAATCTAGCCCTAGCCTAAGCCCTAACCAATTAACACCTAACCAAAATATTATTCACATTCTAAGAGAGATAACTATTTACATTTGGGGAAGTGCCAAGACGTCGTTTCAAATTACATCCCTTAAATAATTGTGTATAATTGTGTATACATGTGCATGTATGTGTGTATATATATATGTGTATATATATATATATATATATATATACATACATACATACATACATACATACATACATACATACACACACACACACACACACACACACACACACACACACACACACACACACACAGAACGTGCACGTAGACAGAAAAGCAGGCACACAGACAAAGAACGTACACGCAAACAGACAAGCACACACACAGAGAAACAGGACACAAACACAGACACAAATTGCCTCCCTTACAAAACAAGAAAGACAACTCCTGCCATGACTATAAAATACCAAGCGTTTAAGTGTTATCTCCTTTTGGAACCATGAAAATAATAGCATAACTGACAGACAGACAGAGAAAAGGAGATGGATAGAGGGAGACTGACAGAGAGAGAGAGAGAGAGAGATGGATAAAGGGAGACTGACAGAGAGAGAGAGATGGATAGAGGGAGACTGACAGAGAGAGAGATGGATAGAGGGAGACTGACAGACAGAGAGAGACATGGATAGGGGGCGACTGACAGACAGAGAGAGAGACATGGATAGGGGGCGACTGACAGAGACAGAGAGATGGATAGAGGAAGACTGACAGTGAGATGGATGGAGGGTGACTGACAGACAGACAGACAGAGAGAGAGATGGATAGAGGGAGACTGACAGACAGAGAGAGAGATGGATAGAGGGAGACTGACAGACACAGAGAGAGAGACACAGATAGATGGATAGAGGGAGACAGACAGACAGAGGTATGGATAGAGGGAGACTGACAGTGAGATGGATGGAGGGTGACTGACAGACAGACAGACAGAGAGAGAGATGGATAGAGGGAGACTGACAGACACAGAGAGAGAGATGGATGGAGGGTGACAGACAGAGAGAGAGATGGATAGAGGGAGACTGACAGAGAGAGACTGACAGAGAGAGAAAGATGGATGGAGGGAGACTGACAGAGAGAGACAGATGGATAGGGGGAGACTGACAGACAGAGAGAGAGAGATGGATAGAGGGAGACTGACAGACAGAGAGAGATGGATAGAGGGAGACTGACAGACTGAGAGAGATGGATAGAGGGAGACTGACAGACTGAGAGAGATGGATAGAGGGAGACTGACAGAGAGAGAGATGGATAGAGGGAGACTGACAGAGAGAGAGAGAGATGAATAGAGGGAGACTAACAGACAGAGAGATGGATAGAGAGAACTGACAGACAGACAGACAGACAGACAGATGGATAGAGGGAGACTGACAGACAGAGAGAGGGGATAGAGGGAGACTGACACAGAGAGAGAGATGGATAGAGAGAGACAGACAGAGAGAGAGAGATGGATAGAGGGATACTGACAGAGACAGAGAGAGATGGATAGAGGGAGACTGACAGAGAGAGAGAGAGATGGATAGAGGGAGACTGACAGAGAGAGAGAGATGAATAGAGGGAGACCGACAGACAGAGAGAGATGGATAGAGAGACTGACAGACACAGAGAGATGGATAGAGGGGGGGAGACTGACAGACAGACAGAGAGAGATGGATAGAGGTAGACTGACAGAGACAGAGAGAGAGAGAGAGAGATTGATAGAGGTAGACTGACTGACAGACAGACAGACAGACAGAGAGAGAGAGATGGAGAGGGAGACTGACAGAGAGAGAGATGCATAGAGGGAGACTGACAGACAGAGAGAGAGAGATGCATAGAGGGAGACTGACAGAGAGAGAAAGATGGATAGAGAGAGACTGACAGACAGAGAGAGATGGATAGAGGGAGAGAGAGATGGATAGAGGGAGACTGACAGACAGAGAGAGAGAGATGGATAGAGGGAGATTGACAGACAGAGAGAGAGAGATGGATAGAGGGAGACTAACAGACAGATAGAGAGATGGATAGAGGGAGACTGACAGACACACAGAGAGATGGATAGAGGGAGACTGACAGACAGAGAGAGATGGAAAGAGACAGACAGAGAGAGATGGATAGAGGGAGACTGACAGACAGAGAGGGATAGAGGGAGACTGACACAGAGAGAGAGATGGATAGAGAGAGACTGACAGACAGAGAGAGAGATGGATAGAGGGAGACTGACAGAGAGAGAGATGGATAGAGGGAGACTGACAGAGAGAGAGATGGATAGAGAGAGACTGACAGACAGAGAGAGAGATGGATAGAGGGAGACTGACAGAGAGAGAGAGAGATGAATAGAGGGAGACTGCCAGACAGAAAGAGAGAGATGGATAGAGAGAGATGGATAGAGAGAGACAGACCGACAGAGAGAGAGATGGATAGAGGGAGACTGACAGAGAAAGAGAGATGAATAGAGGGAGACCGACAGAAAGAGAGAGATGGATAGAGACTGACAGACACAGAGAGAGATGAATAGAGGGAGGGAGACTGACAGACAGACAGAGAGAGATGGATAGAGGTAGACTGACAGAGACAGAGAGAGAGAGAGATGGATAGAGATAAACTGACAGACAGAGAGAGATGGATAGAGGGAGACTGACAGACATAGAGAGAGAGATGGATAGAGGGAGACTGACAGAGAGAGAGAGATGAATAGAGGGAGACTGACAGAGAGAGAGAGATGAATAGAGAGAGACTGACAGACAGAGAGAGAGGGAGAGAAAGATGGATAGAGAGAGACTGACAGACAGAGAGAGAGATGGATAGAGGGAGACTGACAGACTGAGAGAGAGATGGATAGAGGGAGACTGACAGACAGAGAGAGAGATGGATAGGGGGAGACTGACAGACAGAGAGAGATGGATAGAGGGAGACTGACAGAGAGAGATATGGATAGAGGGAGACTGACACAGAGAGAGAGAGATGAATAGAGGGAGACTAACAGACAGAGAGAGAGATGGATAGAGGGAGACTGACAGACAGACAGACAGACATGAATAGAGGGAGACTGACAGAGAGAGAGAGATGAATATAGGGAGACTGACAGACAGAGAGAGAGGGAGAGAAAGATGGATAGAGAGAGACTGACAGACAGAGAGAGACTGACAGACAGAGAGAGAGATGGATAGAGGGAGACTGACAGACTGAGAGAGAGATGGATAGAGGGAGACTGACAGACAGAGAGAGAGAGATGGATAGAGGGAGACTGACAGAGAGAGAGAGATGAATAGAGGGAGACTGACAGAGAGAGAGAGATGAATAGAGGGAGACTGACAGACAGAGAGAGAGGGAGAGAAAGATGGATAGAGAGAGACTGACAGACAGAGAGAGAGATGGATAGAGGGAGACTGACAGACTGAGAGAAAGATGGATAGAGGGAGACTGACAGACAGAGAGAGAGATGGATAGGGGGAGACTGACAGACAGAGAGAGATGGATAGAGGGAGACTGACAGAGAGAGAGATGGATAGAGGGAGACTGACACAGAGAGAGAGAGAGATGAATAGAGGGAGACTAACAGACAGAGAGAGAGATGGATAGAGGGAGACTGACAGACAGACAGACAGACATGAATAGAGGGAGACTGACAGAGAGAGAGAGATGAATAGAGGGAGACTGACAGACAGAGAGAGAGGGAGAGAAAGATGGATAGAGAGAGACTGACAGACAGAGAGAGAGATGGATAGAGGGAGACTGACAGACTGAGAGAGAGATGGATAGAGGGAGACTGACAGACAGAGAGAGAGATGGATAGGGGGAGACTGACAGACAGAGAGATGGATAGAGGGAGACTGACAGAGAGAGAGAGAGAGATGGATAGAGGGAGACTGACAGACAGAGAGAGAGATGGATAGAGGGAGACGAACAGAAAGAGAGCGGGATAGAGGGAGACTGACACAGAGAGAGATATGGATAGAGAGAGATGGATAGAGAGACTGACAGACAGAGAGAGAGAGATGGATAGAGGGAGACTGACAGAGAGAGAGAGATGAATAGAGGGAAACTGACAGACAGAGAGAGATGAATAGAGGGAAACTGACAGACAGAGAGAGAGGGAGACTGACAGAGAGAGAAAGATGGATAGAGAGAGACTGACAGACAGACAGAGAGAGATGGATAGAAGGAGACTGACAGAAAGAGAGAGAGAGAGATGGATAGGGGAGACTGACAGACAGAGAGAGAGATGGATAGAGGGAGACTGACAGAGAGAGACTGACAGAGAGAGAGAAAGAGAGAGAGAGAGAGAGATGAATAGAGGGAGACTAACAGACAGATAGAGAGATGGATAGAGGGAGACTGACAGACAGAGAGATGGATAGAGGGAGACTGACAGACAGAGAGATGGATAGAGGGAGACTGACAGACAGAGAGAGATGGAAAGAGACAGACAGAGAGAGATGGATAGAGGGAGACTGACAGACAGAGAGAGGGACAGAGGGAGACTGACACAGAGAGAGATGGATAGAGAGAGACTGACAGACAGAGAGAGATGGATAGAGGGAGACTGACAGAGAGAGATGGATAGAGGGAGACTGACACAGAGAGAGAGATGGATAGAGAGAGATGGATAGAGGGAGACTGACAGAGAGAGAGAGAGAGAGATGAATAGAGGGAGACAGACAGAAAGAGAGAGATGGATAGAGAGAGACAGACCGACAGAGAGAGATGGATAGAGGGAGACTGACAGAGAAAGAGATGAATAGAGGGAGACCGACAGACAGAGAGAGATGGATAGAGAGACTGACAGACACAGAGAGAGATGGATAGAGGGAGACTGACAGACTGAGAGAGAGATGGGTAGAGGGAGACTGACAGAAAGAGAGAGAGATGGATAGGGGGAGACTGACAGACAGAGAGAGATGGATAGAGGGAGACTGACAGAGAGAGAGAGATGGATAGAGGGAGACTGACAGAGAGAGAGAGAGAGATGAATAGAGGGAGACTAACAGACAGATAGAGATGGATAGAGGGAGACTGACAGACAAACAGACAGACAGAGAGATGGATGGATAGAGGGAGACTGACAGACAGAGAGAGATGGTTAGAAGGAGACTGACAGACAGAGAGAGATGGATAGAGGGAGACTGACAGACAGAGAGAGGGATGGAGGGAGACTGACACAGAGAGAGATGGATAGAGAGAGATGGATAGACAGAGAGAGATGGATAGAGGGAGACTGACAGAGAGAGAGATGGCTAGAGGGAGACTCACAGAGAGAGAGAGAGATGAATAGAGGGAGACTGACAGACAGAGAGAGATGGAAAGAGACAGACAGAGAGAGATGGATAGAGGGAGACTGACAGACAGAGAGAGGGATAGAGGGAGACTGACACAGAGAGAGACGGATAGAGAGAGATGGATAGAGAGAGACTGACAGACAGACAGAGAGATGGATAGAGGGAGACTGACAGAGAGATGGATAGAGGGAGACTGACAGAGAGAGACTGACAGAGAGGGATAGAGGGAGACTGACACAGAGAGAGAGATGAATAGAGAGAGATGGATAGAGGGAGACTGACAGAGAGAGAGAGAGATGAATAGAGGGAGACTGACAACCAGAAAGAGAGAGATGGATAGAGAGACAGACCGACAGAGAGAGAGATGGATAGAGGGAGACTAACAGAGAGAGAGATGGCTAGAGAGAGAGACACACAGAGAGAGAGATGGATAGAGAGACTGACAGATACAGACAGAGAGAGATGGATAGAGGGAGACTGACAGACAGAGAGAGGGATAGAGGGACACTGACACAGAGAGAGAGATGGATAGAGAGAGATGGATAGAGAGAGATGGATAGAGAGAGACTGACAGACAGAGAGAGAGATGGATAGAGGGAGACTGACAGAGAGAGATGGATAGAGGGAGACTGACACAGAGAGATGGATAGAGAGAGATGGATAGAGGGAGACTGACAGAGAAAGAGAGATGAATAGAGGGAGACCGACAGACAGAGAGAGATGGATAGAGAGACTGACAGACACAGAGAGAGATGGATAGAGGGAGGGAGACTGACAGACAGGCAGAGAGAGATGGATAGAGGTAGACTGACAGAGACAGAGAGAGAGAGAGAGATGGATAGAGGTAGACTGACAGACAGAGAGAGAGAGATGGATAGAGGGAGACTGACAGACAGAGAGAGAGGGAGACTGACAGAGAGAGAAAGATGGATAGAGAGAGACTGACAGACAGAGAGAGAGATGGATAGAGGGAGACTGACAGACTGAGAGAGAGATGGATAGAGGGAGACTGACAGACAGAGAGAGAGACTGACACAGAGAGAGAGATGAATAGAGGGAGACTAACAGACAGATAGAGAGATGGATAGAGGGAGACAGACAGACAGACAGACAGACAGACAGACAGACAGACAGACAGACAGACAGACAGACAGACAGACAGACAGACAGACAGACAGACAGATGGATAGAGGGAGACTGACAGACAGAGAGAGATGGCTAGAGGGAGACTGACAGACAGAGAGAGAGAGAGAGAGAGAGAGAGATGGATAGGGGGAGACTGACAGAGAGAGATGGATAGAGGGAGACTGACACAGAGAGAGATGGATAGAGAGAGATGGATAGAGAGAGACTGACAGACAGAGAGTGAGAGAGAGATGGATAGAGGTAGACTGACAGAGACAGACAGAGAGAGAGATGGATAGAGGGAGACTGACAGAGAGAGAGAGAGGGAGACTGACAGAGAGAGAAAGATGGATAGAGAGAGACTGACAGACAGAGAGAGAGATGGATAGAGGGAGACTGACAGACTGAGAGAGAGATGGATAGAGGGAGACTGACAGACTGAGAGAGAGATGGATAGAGGGAGACTGACAGACAGAGAGAGAGAGACTGACAGAGAGAGAGAGATGAATAGAGGGAGACTAACAGACAGATAGAGAGATGGACAGAGGGAGACTGACAGACAGACAGACAGACAGACAGACAGATGGATAGAGGGAGACTGACAAACAGAGAGAGATGGCTAGAGGGAGATTGACAGACAGAGAGAGAGATGGATAGGGGGAGACTGACAGACAGATAGAGAGATGGATAGAGGGAGACTGACAGAGAGAGAGAGATGGATAGAGGGAGACTGACAGAGAGAGAGAGAGAGAGAGAGAGAGAGAGAGAGAGAGAGAGAGAAGAGATGAATAGAGGGAGACTAACAGACAGATAGAGAGATGGATAGAGGGAGACTGACAGACTGAGAGAGACGGATAGAGGGAGACTGACAGACAGAGAGAGAGAGAGATGGATAGGGGGAGACTGATAGACAGATAGAGAGATGGATAGAGGGAGACTGACAGAGAGAGAGAGATGGATAGAGGGAGACTGGCAGAGAGAGAGAGAGAGAGAGATGAATAGAGGGAGACTAACAGACAGATAGAGAGATGGATAGAGGGAGACTGACAGACAGACAGACAGACAGACAGATGGATAGAGGGAGACTGACAGACAGAGAGAGATGGAAAGAGACAGACACAGAGAGATGGATAGAGGGAGACTGACAGACAGAGAGAGAGATGGATAGAGGGAGACTGACAGACAGAGAGGGATAGTGGGAGACTGACACAGAGAGAGAGATGGATAGAGAGAGATGAATAGAGAGACTGACAGACAGAGAGAGAGAGATGGGTAGAGAGAGACTGACAGACAGAGAGAGAGAGATGGATAGAGGGAGACTGACCGAGAGAGAGATGGATAGAGGGAGACTGACAGAGAGAGAGATGGATAGAGAGAGACAGACCGACAGATGGATAGAGGGAGACTGACAGAGAGAGAGATGAATAGAGGGAGGACAGAGAGAGAGATGGATAGAGAGACTGACAGACACAGAGAGATGGATAGAGGGAGACAGACAGACAGAGGTATGGATAGAGGGAGACTGACAGTGAGATGGATGGAGGGTGACTGACAGACAGACAGACAGAGAGAGAGATGGATAGAGGGAGACTGACAGACACAGAGAGAGAGATGGATGGAGGGTGACAGACAGAGAGAGAGATGGATAGAGGGAGAATGACAGAGAGAGACTGACAGAGAGAGAAAGATGGATGGTGGGAGACTGACAGACAGACAGACACAGAGAGAGATGGATAGAGAGAGATGGATAGAGAGAGATGGATAGAGAGAGATGGATAGAGAGAGATGGATAGAGGGAGACTAACAGAGAGAGATGGATAGAGGGAGACTCACACAGAGAGAGATGGATACAGAGAGATGGATAGAGGGAGACTGACAGAGAGAGAGAGAGATGAATAGAGGGAGACTGACAGACAGAAAGAGAGAGATGGATGGAGAGAGATGGATAGAGAGAGACAGACCGACAGAGAGAGAGATGGATAGAGGGAGACTGACAGAGAAAGAGAGATGAATAGAGGGAGACCGACAGACAGAGAGAGATGGATAGAGAGACTGACAGACACAGAGAGAGATGGATAGAGGGAGGGAGACTGACAGACAGACAGAGAGATGGATAGAGGTAGACTGACAGAGACAGAGAGAGAGAGAGATGGATAGAGGTAGACTGACAGACAGAGAGAGAGAGATGGATAGAGGGAGACTGACAGACAGAGAGAGAGGGAGACTGACAGAGAGAGAAAGATGGATAGAGAGAGACTGACAGACAGAGAGAGAGATGGATAGAGGGAGACTGACAGACTGAGAGAGAGATGGATAGAGGGAGACTGACAGACAGAGAGAGAGACTGACAGAGAGAGAGAGATGAATAGAGGGAGACTAACAGACAGATAGAGAGATGGATAGAGGGAGACTGACAGACAGACAGACAGACAGACAGACAGACAGATGGATAGAGGGAGACTGACAGACAGAGAGAGATGGCTAGAGGGAGACTGACAGAGAGAGAGAGAGAGAGAGAGAGAGAGAGAGAGATGGATAGGGGTAGACTGACAGAGAGAGATGGATAGAGGGAGACTGACTCAGAGAGAGATGGATAGAGAGAGATGGATAGAGAGAGACTGACAGACAGAGAGAGAGATGGATAGAGGGAGACTGACAGAGAGAGATGGATAGAGGGAGACTGACACAGAGAGATGGATAGAGAGAGATGGATAGAGGGAGACTGACAGAGAGAGAGAGATGAATAGAGGGAGACTGACAGACAGAAAGAGAGAGATGGATGGAGAGAGATGGATGGAGAGAGATGGATAGAGAGAGACAGACCGACAGAGAGAGAGATGGATAGAGGGAGACTGACAGAGAGAGATGGATAGAGGGAGACTGACACAGAGAGAGATGGATAGAGAGATGGATAGAGAGAGACTGACAGACAGAGAGAGAGATGGATAGAGGGAGACTGACAGAGAGAGATGGATAGAGGGAGACTGACACAGAGAGATGGATAGAGAGAGATGGATAGAGGGAGACTGACAGAGAGAGAGAGATGAATAGAGAGAGATGAATAGAGGGAGACTGACAGACAGAAAGAGAGAGATGGATGGAGAGAGATGGATAGAGAGAGACAGACCGACAGAGAGAGATGGATAGAGGGAGACAGACAGAGAAAGAGAGATGGATAGAGGGAGACAGACAGAGAAAGAGAGATGAATAGAGGGAGACCGACAGACAGAGAGAGATGGATAGAGAGACTGACAGACACAGAGAGAGATGGATAGAGGGAGGGAGACTGACAGACAGACAGAGAGAGATGGATAGAGGTAGACTGACAGAGACAGAGAGAGAGAGAGATGGATAGAGGTAGACTGACAGAGACAGACAGAGAGAGAGATCGATAGAGGGAGACTGACAGACAGAGAGAGAGATGGATAGAGGGAGACTGACAGACAGAGAGAGAGGGAGACTGACAGAGAGAGAAAGATGGATAGAGAGAGACTGACAGACAGAGAGAGAGATGCATAGAGGGAGACTGACAGACTGAGAGAGAGATGGTTAGAGGGAGACTGACAGACAGAGAGAGAGACTGGCAGAGAGAGAGATGAATAGAGGGAGACTAACAGACAGATAGAGAGATGGATAGAGGGAGACTGACAGACAGACAGACAGACAGACAGATGGATAGAGGGAGACTGACAGACAGAGTGAGATGGCTAGAGGGAGACTGACAGACAGAGAGAGAGAGAGATGGATAGGGGGAGACTGACAGACAGATAGAGAGATGGATAGAGGGAGACTGACAGAGAGAGAGAGATGGATAGAGGGAGACTGACAGAGAGAGAGAGAGAGAGAGAGAGATGAATAGAGGGAGACTAACAGACAGATAGAGAGATGGATAGAGGGAGACTGACAGACAGTCAGACAGACAGAGAGACAGACAGATGGATAGAGGGAGACTGACAGACAGAGAGAGATGGAAAGAGACAGACAGAGAGAGAGAGATGGATAGAGGGAGACTGACAGACAGAGAGGGATAGAGGGAGACTGACAGACAGAGAGGGATAGTGGGAGACTGACACAGAGAGAGAGATGGATAGAGAGAGATGGATAGAGAGACTGACAGACAGAGAGAGAGAGATGGATAGAGAGAGACTGACAGACAGAGAGAGAGATGGATAGAGGGAGACTAACAGAGAGAGAGATGGATAGAGGGAGACTGACAGAGAGAGAGATGAATAGAGGGAGACTGACAGACAGAAAGAGAGAGATCGATAGAGAGAGACACACCGACAGAGAGAGAGATGGATAGAGAGAGACACACCGACAGAGAGAGAGATGGATAGAGGGAGACTGACAGAGAGAGAGAGAGAGAGAGATGAATAGAGGGAGACTAACAGACAGATAGAGAGATGGATAGAGGGAGACTGACAGACAGACAGACAGACAGACAGATGGATAGAGGGAGACTGACAGACAGAGAGAGATGGAAAGAGACAGACACAGAGAGATGGAAAGAGACAGACACAGAGAGATGGATAGAGGGAGACTGACAGACAGAGAGAGAGATGGTTAGAGGGAGACTGACAGACAGAGAGGGATAGTGGGAGACTGACACAGAGAGAGAGAGATGGATAGAGAGAGATGGATAGAGAGACTGACAGACAGAGAGAGAGAGATGGATTAGAGAGAGACTGACAGACAGAGAGAGAGAGATGGATAGAGGGAGACTGACAGAGAGAGAGATGGATAGAGGGAGACTGTCAGAGAGAGAGATGAATAGAGGGAGACTGACAGACAGAAGGAGAGAGATGGATAGAGAGAGACACACCGACAGAGAGAGAGATGGATAGAGGGAGACTGACAGAGAGAGAGATGGATAGAGAGAGATGGATAGAGAGAGACAGACCGACAGATGGATAGAGGGAGACTGACAGAGAGAGAGATGAATAGAGGGAGACTGACAGACAGACAGACAGAGATGGATAGAGGGAGACTGACAGACAGATAGAGGGAGACTGACAGACAGATAGAGGGAGACTGACAGACAGATAGAGGGAGACTGACAGACAGAGAGAGGGATAGAGGGAGACTGACACAGAGAGAGAGATGGATAGAGGGAGACTGACAGAGAAAGAGAGATGAATAGAGGGAGACCGACAGACATAGAGAGATGGATAGAGAGACTGACAGACACAGAGAGAGATGGATAGAGGGAGGGAGACTGACAGACAGACAGAGAGAGATGGATAGAGGTAGACTGACAGAGACAGAGAGAGAGAGAGAGATGGATAGAGGTAGACTGACAGACAGAGAGAGAGAGATGGATAGAGGGAGACTGACAGACAGAGAGAGAGGGAGACTGACAGAGAGAGAAAGATGGATAGAGAGAGACTGACAGACAGAGAGAGATGGATAGAGGGAGACTGACAGCCTGAGAGAGAGATGGATAGAGGGAGACTGACAGACAGAGAGAGAGACTGACAGAGAGAGAGAGATGAATAGAGGGAGACTAACAGACAGATAGAGAGATGGATAGAGGGAGACTGACAGACAGACAGACAGACAGATGGATAGAGGGAGACTGACAGACAGAGAGAGATGGCTAGAGGGAGACTGACAGACAGAGAGAGAGAGAGAGAGAGATGGATAGGGGGAGACTGACAGACAGATAGAGATGGATAGAAGGAGACTGACAGAGAGAGAGATGGATAGAGGGAGACTGACAGAGAGAGAGAGAGAGAGAGAGAGAGAGAGAGAGAGATGAATAGAGGGAGACTAACAGACAGATAGAGAGATGGATAGAGGGAGACTG
Organism: Octopus bimaculoides; assembly: GCF_046866305.1. Classification (NCBI taxonomy): domain Eukaryota; kingdom Metazoa; phylum Mollusca; class Cephalopoda; order Octopoda; family Octopodidae; genus Octopus; species Octopus bimaculoides. Next base: position 28,443 of record NW_028315443.1, read on the forward strand.
ACAGAGAGAGAGAGAGAGAGAGAGAGATGAATAGAGGGAGACTAACAGACAGATAGAGAGATGGATAGAGGGAGACTGACAGACAGAGAGAGATGGAAAGAGGGAGACTGACAGACTGAGAGAGATGCATAGAGGGAGACTGACAGACAGAGAGAGAGAGATGGATAGAGGGAGACTGACAGACAGAGAGAGAGAGATGGATAGAGGGAGACTGACAGACAGAGAGAGAGAGAGAGAGAGATGGATAGAGGGAGACTGACAGAGAGAGAGAGATGAATAGAGGGAGACTAACAGACAGATAGAGAGATGGATAGAGGGAGACTGACAGACAGAGAGAGGGATAGAGGGAGACTGACACAGAGAGAGAGATGAATATAGGGACACTGACAGACAGAGAGAGAGAGATGGATAGAGGGAGACTGACAGAGAGAGAGAGAGAGATGAATAGAGGGAGACTGACAGAGAGAGAGAGATGAATAGAGGGAGACTGACAGAGAGAAAGGGAGACTGACAGAGAGAGAAAGATGGATAGAGAGAGATGGATAGAGAGAGATGGATAGAGAGAGACTGACAGACAGAGAGAGAGAGAGATGGATAGAGAGAGACTGACAGACAGAGAGAGAGAGATGGATAGAGGGAGACTGACAGAGAGAGATGGATAGAGGGAGACTGGCAGAGAGAGATGAATAGAGGGAGACACACCGACAGAGAGAGAGATGGATAGAGGGAGACTGACAGAGAGAGAGATGGATAGAGAGAGATGGATAGAGAGAGACTGACAGACAGAGAGAGAGATGGATAGAGGGAGACTGACAGAGAGAGAGAGATGAATAGAGGGAGACTGACAGACAGAAAGAGAGAGATGGATAGAGAGATGGATAGAGAGAGATGGATAGAGAGAGACAGACCGACAGATGGATACAGGGAGACTGACAGAGATAGAGATGAATAGAGGGAGACCAACAGAGAGAGAGATGGATAGAGAGACTGACAGACACAGAGAGATGGATAGAGAGACTGACAGACACAGAGAGATGGATAGAGGGAGACTGACAGACAGACAGACAGAGGTATGGATAGAGGGAGACTGACAGTGAGATGGATGGAGGGTGACTGACAGACAGACAGACAGAGAGAGATGGATAGAGGGAAACTGACAGACAGAGAGAGAGAGATGGATAGAGGGAGACTGACAGAGAGAAAGATGGATAGAGAGAGACTGACAGACAGAGAGAGAGATGGATAGAGGGAGACTGACAGACAGAGAGAGATGGATAGAGGGAGACTGACAGACAGAGAGAGAGGGAGACTGACACAGAGAGAGAGATGGATAGAGGGAGACTGACAGAGAGAGAGAGAGAGATGAATAGAGGGAGACTAACAGACAGATAGAGAGATGGATAGAGGGAGACTGACAGACAGACAGACAGACAGAGATGGATAGAGGGAGACTGACAGACAGATAGAGGGAGACTGACAGACAGAGAGAGGGATAGAGCGAGACTGACACAGAGAGAGAGATGAATAGAGGGAGACTGACAGACAGAGAGAGAGAGATGGATAGAGGGAGACTGACAGAGAGAGATAGATGAATAGAGGGAGACTGACAGAGAGAGAGAGATGAATAGAGGGAGACTGACAGAGAGAGAGGGAGACTGACAGAGAGAGAAAGATGGATAGAGAGAGACTGACAGACAGACAGAGAGAGAGAGATGGATAGAGAGAGACTGACAGACAGAGAGAGAGAGATGGATAGAAGGAGACTGACAGAGAAAGAGAGATGAATAGAGGGAGACCGACAGACAGAGAGAGATGGATAGAGAGACTGACAGACACAGAGAGAGATGGATAGAGGGAGACTGACAGAGAGAGAGATGGATAGAGGGAGACTGACAGAGAGAGATGAATAGAGGGAGACTGACAGACAGAAAGAGAGAGATGGATAGAGAGAGACACACCGACAGAGAGAGAGATGGATAGAGGGAGACTGACAGAGAGAGAGATGGATAGAGAGAGATGGATAGAGAGAGACTGACAGACAGAGAGATGGATAGAGGGAGACTGACAGAGAGAGAGAGATGAATAGAGGGAGACTGACAGACAGAAAGAGAGAGATGGATAGAGAGAGATGGATAAAGAGAGACAGACCGACAGATGGATAGAGGGAGACTGACAGAGAGAGAGATGAATAGAGGGAGACCGACAGAGAGAGAGATGGATAGAGAGACTGACAGACACAGAGAGATGGATAGAGGGAGACTGACAGACAGACAGACAGAGGTATGGATAGAGCGAGACTGACAGTGAGATGGATGGAGGGTGACTGACAGAGACAGACAGAGAGAGATGGATAGAGGGAGACTGACAGACAGAGAGAGAGAGATGGATAGAGGGAGACTGACAGAGAGAAAGATGGATAGAGAGAGACTGACAGACAGAGAGAGAGATGGATAGAGGGAGACTGACAGACTGAGAGAGATGCATAGAGGGAGACTGACAGACAGAGAGAGAGATGGATAGAGGGAGACTGACAGACAGAGAGAGAGAGAGAGAGATGGATAGAGGGAGACTGACACAGAGAGAGAGATGGATAGAGGGAGACTGACAGAGAGAGAGAGAGATGAATAGAGGGAGACTGACAGACTGAGAGAGATGCATAGAGGGAGACTGACAGACAGAGAGAGAGAGATGGATAGAGGGAGACTGACAGACAGAGAGAGAGAGAGAGAGAGATGGATAGAGGGAGACTGACACAGATAGAGAGATGGATAGAGGGAGACTGACACAGATAGAGAGATGGATAAAGGGAGACTGACAGACAGACAGACAGACAGAGATGGATAGAGGGAGACTGACACAGAGAGAGAGATGAATAGAGGGAGACTGACAGACAGAAAGAGAGAGATGAATAGAGGGAGACTGACAGAGAGAGAGAGATGAATAGAGGGAGACTGACAGAGAGAAAGGGAGACTGACAGAGAGAAAGATGGATAGAGAGAGATGGATAGAGAGAGACTGATAGACAGAGAGAGAGAGATGGATAGAGAGAGACTGACAGACAGAGAGAGAGATGGATAGAGGGAGACTGACAGAGAGAGAGATGGATAGAGGGAGACTGACAGAGAGAGATGAATAGAGGGAGACTGACAGACAGAAAGAGAGAGATGGATAGAGAGAGACACACCGACAGAGAGAGAGATGGAAAGAGGGAGACTGACAGAGAGAGAGATGGATAGAGAGAGACTGACAGACAGAGAGATGGATTGAGGGAGACTGACAGAGAGAGAGAGATGAATAGAGGGAGACTGACAGACAGAAAGAGAGAGATGGCTAGAGAGAGATGGATAAAGAGAGACAGACCGACAGATGGATAGAGGGAGACTGACAGAGAGAGAGATGAATAGAGGGAGACCGACAGAGAGAGAGATGGATAGAGAGACTGACAGACACAGAGAGATGGATAGAGGGAGACTGACAGACAGACAGACAGAGGTATGGATAGAGGGAGACTGACAGTGAGATGGATGGAGGGTGACTGACAGAGACAGACAGAGAGAGATGGATAGAGGGAGACTGACAGACAGAGAGAGAGAGATGGATAGAGGGAGACTGACAGAGAGAAAGATGGATAGAGAGAGACTGACAGACAGAGAGAGAGATGGATAGAGGGAGACTGACAGATTGAGAGAGATGCATAGAGGGAGACTGACAGACAGAGAGAGAGAGATGGATAGAGGGAGACTGACAGACAGAGAGAGAGATGGATAGAGGGAGACTGACACAGAGAGAGAGATGGATAGAGGGAGACTGACAGAGAGAGAGAGAGAGATGAATAGAGGGAGACTAACAGACAGATAGAGAGATGGATAGAGGGAGACTGACAGACAGACAGACAGAGATGGATAGAGGTGACTGACAGACAGATAGAGGGAGACTGACAGACAGAGAGAGGGATAGAGGGAGACTGAAACAGAGAGAGAGATGAATAGAGGGAGACTGACAGACAGAGAGAGAGAGATGGATAGAGGGAGACTGACAGAGAGAGAGATATGAATAGAGGGAGACTGACAGAGAGAGAGAGACTGACAGAGAGAGAAAGATGGATAGAGAGACTGACAGACAGAGAGAGAGAGATGGATAGAGAGAGACTGACAGACAGAGAGAGAGATGGATAGAGGGAGACTGACAGAGAGAGAGATGGATAGAGGGAGACTGACAGAGAGAGATGAATACAGGGAGACTGACAGACAGAAAGAGAGAGATGGATGGAGAGAGACACACCGACAGAGAGAGAGATGGATAGAGGGAGACTGACAGAGAGAGAGATGGATAGAGAGAGATGGATAGAGAGAGATGGAAAGAGGGAGACTGACAGAGAGAGAGAGATGAATAGAGGGAGACTGACAGACAGAAAGAGAGAGATGGATAGAGAGAGATGGATAGAGAGAGACAGACCGACAGATGGATAGAGGGAGACTGACAGAGAGAGAGATGAATAGAGGGAGACCGACAGAGAGAGAGATGGATAGAGAGACTGACAGACACAGAGAGATGGATAGAGGGAGACTGACAGACAGACAGACAGAGGTATGGATAGAGGGAGACTGACAGACACAGAGAGAGAGATGGATGGAGGGTGACAGACAGAGAGAGATGGATAGAGGGTGACAGACAGAGAGAGAGATGGATAGAGGGAGACTGACAGAGAGAGACTGACAGAGAGAGAAAGATGGAGGGAGGGAGACTGACAGAGAGAGACAGATGGATAGGGCAGACTGACAGACAGAGAGAGAGAGATGGATAGAGGGAGACTGACAGAGAGAGAGAGAGAGAGAGAGAGAGATGACTATATAGAGAAAGAGATGAATAGAGGGAGACAGAGAGATGGATAGAGGGAGACTGACAGACAGAGAGAGAGGGAGACTGACAGAGAGAGAAAGATGGATAGAGAGAGACTGACAGACAGAGAGAGATGGATAGAGGGAGACTGACAGAGAAAGAGAGATGAATAGAGGGAGACCGACAGACACAGAGAGATGGATAGAGCGACTGACAGACACAGAGAGAGATGGATAGAGGGAGGGAGACTGACAGACAGAGAGATGGATAGAGGCAGACTGACAGAGACAGAGAGAGAGAGAGAGATGGATAGAGGTAGACTGACAGACAGACAGACAGAGAGAGAGAGATGGATAGAGGTAGACTGACAGACAGACAGACAGAGAGAGAGATGGATTGAGGGAGACTGACAGAGAAAGAGAGATGAATAGAGGGAGACCGACAGACAGAGAGAGATGGATAGAGGGAGGGAGACTGACAGACAGACAGAGAGATGGATAGAAGTAGACTGGCAGAGACAGAGAGAGAGAGAGAGAGAGAGAGAGATGGATAGAGGTAGACTGACAGACAGAGAGAGAGAGATGGATAGAGGGAGACTGACAGACAGAGAGAGAGAGATGGATAGAGGGAGACTGACAGAGAGAGAGAGGGAGACTGACAGAGAGAGAAAGATGGATAGAGAGAGACTGACAGAGAGAGAGAGAGATGAATAGAGGGAGACTAACAGACAGATAGAGAGATGGATAGAGGGAGACTGACAGACAGACAGACAGAGATGGATAGAGGGAGACTGACAGACAGATAGAGGGAGACTGACAGACAGAGAGATGGATAGAGGGAGACAGAGAGAGAGAGATGGATAGAGGGAGACTGACAGGCAAATAAAGAGAGATGGATAGAGGGAGACTGACAGACAGACAGACAGACAGACAGATGGAAAGAGGGAGACAGACAGAGAGAGATGGATAGAGGGAGATTGACAGACAGAGAGGGATAGAGGGAGACTGACAGACAGAGAGGGATAGAGGGAGACTGACACAGAGAGAGAGATGGATAGAGAGAGACTGACAGACAGAGAGAGATGGATAGAGGGAGACTGACAGAGAGAGAGATGAATAGAGGGAGACTGACAGACAGAAAGAGAGAGATGGATAGAGAGAGATGGATAGAGAGAGACAGACCGACAGAGAGAGAGATGGATAGAGGGAGACTGACAGAGAAAGAGAGATGAATAGAGGGAGACCGACAGACAGAGAGAGAGAGAGAGAGAGAGAGATGGATAGAGGTAGACTGACAGACAGAGAGAGAGAGATGGATAGAGGGAGACTGACAGAGACAGAGAGAGAGAGAGAGAGAGAGAGATGGATAGAGGTAGACTGACAGACAGAGAGAGAGAGAGATGGATAGAGGGAGACTGACAGACAGAGAGAGAGAGATGGATAGAGGGAGACTGACAGAGAGAGAGAGGGAGACTGACAGAGAGAGAAAGATGGATAGAGAGAGACTGACAGACAGACAGAGAGATGGATAGAGGTAGACTGACAGAGACAGAGAGAGAGAGAGAGAGAGAGATGGATAGAGGTAGACTGACAGACAGAGAGAGAGAGATGGATAGAGGGAGACTGACAGACAGAGAGAGAGAGATGGATAGAGGGAGACTGACAGAGAGAGAGAGGGAGACTGACAGAGAGAGAAAGATGGATAGAGAGAGACTGACAGACTGAGAGAGAGATGCATAGAGGGAGACTGACAGACAGAGAGAGAGAGATGGATAGAGGGAGACTGACAGACAGAGAGAGAGAGATGGATAGAGGGAGACTGACAGACAGACAGACAGAGATGGATAGAGGGAGACTGACAGACAGATAGAGGGAGACTGACAGACAGAGAGATGGATAGAGGGAGACAGAGAGAGAGAGATGGATAGAGGGAGACTGACAGGCAAATAAAGAGAGATGGATAGAGGGAGACTGACAGACAGACAGACAGACAGACAGATGGAAAGAGGGAGACAGACAGAGAGAGATGGATAGAGGGAGACTGACAGACAGAGAGGGATAGAGGGAGACTGACAGACAGAGAGGGATAGAGGGAGACTGACACAGAGAGAGAGATGGATAGAGAGAGACTGACAGACAGAGAGAGATGGATAGAGGGAGAATGACAGAGAGAGAGATGAATAGAGGGAGACTGACAGACAGAAAGAGAGAGATGGATAGAGAGAGATGGATAGAGAGAGACAGACCGACAGAGAGAGAGATGGATAGAGGGAGACTGACAGAGAAAGAGAGATGAATAGAGGGAGACCGACAGACAGAGAGAGATGGATAGAGAGACTGACAGACACAGAGAGAGATGGATAGAGGGAGGGAGACTGACAGACAGACAGAGAGATGGATAGAGGTAGACTGACATAGACAGAGAGAGAGAGAGAGAGAGAGAGAGAGAGAGAGATGGATAGAGGTAGACTGACAGACAGACAGAGAGAGAGAGATGGATAGAGGGAGACTGACAGACAGAGAGAGAGAGAGAGAGATGGATAGAGGGAGACTGACACAGAGAGAGAGATGGATAGAGGGAGACTGACAGAGAGAGAGAGAGAGATGAATAGAGGGAGACTAACAGACAGATAGAGAGATGGACAGAGGGAGACTGACAGACAGACAGACAGACAGACAGAGATGGATAGAGGGAAACTGACAGACAGAGAGAGGGATAGAGGGAGACTGACACAGAGAGAGAGATGAATAGAGGGAGACTGACAGACAGAAAGACAGACAGAGATGGATAGAGGGAGACTGACAGACAGAGAGAGAGAGATGAATAGAGGGAGACTGACAGACAGAAAGAGAGAGATGAATAGAGGGAGACTGACAGAGAGAGAGAGATGAATAGAGGGAGACTGACAGAGAGAAAGGGAGACTGACAGAGAGAAAGATGGATAGAGAGAGATGGATAGAGAGAGACTGATAGACAGAGAGAGAGAGATGGATAGAGAGAGACTGACAGACAGAGAGAGAGAGATGGATAGAGGGAGACTGACAGAGAGAGAGATGGATAGAGGGAGACTGACAGACAGAAAGAGAGAGATGGATAGAGAGAGATGGATAGAGAGAGACACACCGACAGAGAGAGAGATGGATAGAGGGAGACTGACAGAGAGAGAGATGGATAGAGAGAGATGGATAGAGAGAGACTGACAGACAGAGAGATGGATAGAGGGAGACTGACAGAGAGAGAGAGAGATGAATAGAGGGAGACTGACAGACAGAAAGAGAGAGATGGATAAAGAGAGACAGACCGACAGATGGATAGAGGGAGACTGACAGAGAGAGAGATGAATAGAGGGAGACCGACAGAGAGAGAGATGGATAGAGAGACTGACAGACACAGAGAGATGGATAGAGGGAGACTGACAGACAGACAGACAGAGGTATGGATAGAGGGAGACTGACAGTGAGATGGATGGAGGGTGACTGACAGAGACAGACAGAGAGAGATGGATAGAGGGAGACTGACAGACAGAGAGAGAGAGATGGATAGAGGGAGACTGACAGAGAGAAAGATGGATAGAGAGAGACTGACAGACAGAGAGAGAGATGGATAGAGGGAGACTGACAGACTGAGAGAGATGCATAGAGGGAGACTGACAGACAGAGAGAGAGAGATGGATAGAGGGAGACTGACAGACAGAGAGAGAGATGGATAGAGGGAGACTGACAGACAGAGAGAGAGATGGATAGAGGGAGACTGACACAGAGAGAGAGATGGATAGAGGGAGACTGACAGAGAGAGAGAGAGAGAGATGAATAGAGGGAGACTGACAGAGAGAGAGAGACTGACAGAGAGAGAAAGATGGATAGAGAGACTGACTGACAGAGAGAGAAAGATGGATAGAGAGACTGACAGACAGAGAGAGAGAGATGGATAGAGAGAGAGAGATGGATAGAGAGAGACTGACAGACAGAGAGAGAGATGGATAGAGGGAGACTGACAGAGAGAGAGATGGATAGAGAGAGAGAGATGGATAGAGAGAGACTGACAGACAGAGAGAGAGATGGATAGAGGAAGACAGAGAGAGAGATGGATAGAGGAAGACTGACAGAGAGAGAGATGGATAGAGGGAGACTGACAGAGAGAGATGAATAGAGGGAGACTGACAGACAGAAAGAGAGAGATGGATGGAGAGAGACACACCGACAGAGAGAGAGATGGATAGAGGGAGACTGACAGAGAGAGAGATGGATAGAGAGAGATGGATAGAGAGAGAGATGGAAAGAGGGAGACTGACAGAGAGAGAGAGATGAATAGAGGGAGACTGACAGACAGAAAGAGAGAGATGGATAGAGAGAGATGGATAGAGAGAGATGGATAGAGAGAGACAGACCGACAGATGGATAGAGGGAGACTGACAGAGAGAGAGATGAATAGAGGGAGACCGACAGAGAGAGAGATGGATAGAGAGACTGACAGACACAGAGAGAGATGGATAGAGGGAGGGAGACTGACAGACAGACAGAGAGATGGATAGAGGTAGACTGACAGAGACAGAGAGAGAGAGAGAGAGAGAGAGAGAGAGATGGATAGAGGTAGACTGACAGACAGAGAGAGAGAGATGGATAGAGGGAGACTGACAGACAGAGAGAGAGAGATGGATAGAGGGAGACTGACAGAGAGAGAGAGGGAGACTGACAGAGAGAGAAAGATGGATAGAGAGAGACTGACAGACAGAGAGAGAGATGGATAGAGGGAGACTGACAGACTGAGTGAGAGATGCATAGAGGGAGACTGACAGACAGAGAGAGAGAGATGGATAGAGGGAGACTGACAGACAGACAGAGAGAGATGGATAGAGGGAGACTGACAGACAGAGAGAGAGAGAGATGGATAGAGGGAGACTGACAGACAGAGAGAGAGAGAGAGAGAGAGAGAGAGAGAGAAAGAGAGACGGATAGAGGGAGACTGACACAGAGAGAGAGATGGATAGAGGGAGACTGACAGAGAGAGAGAGAGAGATGAATAGAGGGAGACTAACAGACAGATAGAGAGATGGATAGAGGGAGACTGACAGACAGACAGAGATGGATAGAGGGAGACTGACACAGAGAGAGAGATGGATAGAGGGAGACTGACACAGAGAGAGAGATGAATAGAGGGAGACTGACAGACAGAGAGAGAGAGATGGATAGAGGGAGACTGACAGAGAGAGAGAGATGAATAGAGGGAGACTGACAGAGAGAGAGAGAGAGATGGATAGAGGGAGACTGACAGACAGAGAGAGAGAGATGGATAGAGGGAGACTGACAGACAGAGAGAGAGAGATGAATAGAGGGAGACTGACAGACAGAAAGAGAGAGATGAATAGAGGGAGACTGACAGAGAGAGAGAGATGAATAGAGGGAGACTGACAGAGAGAAAGGGAGACTGACAGAGAGAAAGATGGATAGAGAGAGATGGATAGAGAGAGACTGATAGACAGAGAGAGAGATGGATAGAGAGAGACTGACAGACAGAGAGAGAGAGATGGATAGAGGGAGACTGACAGAGAGAGAGATGGATAGAGGGAGACTGACAGAGAGAGATGAATAGAGGGAGACTGACAGACAGAAAGAGAGAGATGGATAGAGAGAGATGGATAGAGAGAGACACACCGACAGAGAGAGAGATGGATAGAGGGAGACTGACAGAGAGAGAGATGGATAGAGAGAGATGGATAGAGAGAGACTGACAGACAGAGAGATGGATAGAGGGAGACTGACAGAGAGAGAGAGAGATGAATAGAGGGAGACTGACAGACAGAAAGAGAGAGATGGATAGAGAGAGATGGATAAAGAGAGACAGACCGACAGATGGATAGAGGGAGACTGACAGAGAGAGAGATGAATAGAGGGAGACCGACAGAGAGAGAGATGGATAGAGAGACTGACAGACACAGAGAGATGGATAGAGGGAGACTGACAGACAGACAGACAGAGGTATGGATAGAGGGAGACTGACAGTGAGATGGATGGAGGGTGACTGACAGAGACAGACAGAGAGAGATGGATAGAGGGAGACTGACAGACAGAGAGAGAGAGATGGATAGAGGGAGACTGACAGAGAGAAAGATGGATAGAGAGAGACTGACAGACAGAGAGAGAGATGGATAGAGGGAGACTGACAGACTGAGAGAGATGCATAGAGGGAGACTGAAAGACAGAGAGAGAGATGGATAGAGGGAGACTGACACAGAGAGAGAGATGGATAGAGGGAGACTGAGAGAGAGAGAGAGAGAGAGATGAATAGAGGGAGACTAACAGACAGATAGAGAGATGGATAGAGGGAGACTGACAGACAGACAGACAGAGATGGATAGAGGTGACTGACAGACAGATAGAGGGAGACTGACAGACAGAGAGAGGGATAGAGGGAGACTGAAACAGAGAGAGAGATGAATAGAGGGAGACTGACAGACAGAGAGAGAGAGATGGATAGAGGGAGACTGACAGAGAGAGAGAGACTGACAGAGAGAGAAAGATGGATAGAGAGACTGACTGACAGAGAGAGAAAGATGGATAGAGAGACTGACAGACAGAGAGAGAGAGATGGATAGAGAGAGAGAGATGGATAGAGAGAGACTGACAGACAGAGAGAGACTGACAGACAGAGAGAGAGATGGATAGAGGGAGACTGACAGAGAGAGAGATGGACAGAGAGAGAGAGATGGATAGAGAGAGACTGACAGACAGAGAGAGAGATGGATAGAGGAAGACAGAGAGAGAGATGGATAGAGGAAGACTGACAGAGAGAGAGATGGATAGAGGGAGACTGACAGAGAGAGGTGAATAGAGGGAGACTGACAGACAGAAAGAGAGAGATGGATGGAGAGAGACACACCGACAGAGAGAGAGATGGATAGAGGGAGACTGACAGAGAGAGAGATGGATAGAGAGAGATGGATAGAGAGAGAGATGGAAAGAGGGAGACTGACAGAGAGAGAGAGATGAATAGAGGGAGACTGACAGACAGAAAGAGAGAGATGGATAGAGAGAGATGGATAGAGAGAGACAGACCGACAGATGGATAGAGGGAGACTGACAGAGAGAGAGATGAATAGAGGGAGACCGACAGAGAGAGAGATGGATAGAGAGACTGACAGACACAGAGAGAGATGGATAGAGGGAGGGAGACTGACAGACAGACAGAGAGATGGATAGAGGTAGACTGACAGAGACAGAGAGAGAGAGAGAGAGAGAGATGGATAGAGGTAGACTGACAGACAGAGAGAGAGAGATGGATAGAGGGAGACTGACAGACAGAGAGAGAGAGATGGATAGAGGGAGACTGACAGAGAGAGAGAGGGAGACTGACAGAGAGAGAAAGATGGATAGAGAGAGACTGACAGACAGAGAGAGAGATGGATAGAGGGAGACTGACAGACTGAGAGAGAGATGCATAGAGGGAGACTGACAGACAGAGAGAGAGAGATGGATAGAGGGAGACTGACAGACAGAGAGAGAGAGATGGATAGAGGGAGACTGACAGACAGAGAGAGAGAGAGATGGATAGAGGGAGACTGACAGACAGAGAGAGAGAGAGAGAGAGAGAGAGAGAGAGAAAGAGAGACGGATAGAGGGAGACTGACACAGAGAGAGAGATGGATAGAGGGAGACTGACAGAGAGAGAGAGAGAGATGAATAGAGGGAGACTAACAGACAGATAGAGAGATGGATAGAGGGAGACTGACAGACAGACAGAGATGGATAGAGGGAGACTGACACAGAGAGAGAGATGGATAGAGGGAGACTGACACAGAGAGAGAGATGAATAGAGGGAGACTGACAGACAGAGAGAGAGAGATGGATAGAGGGAGACTGACAGAGAGAGAGAGATGAATAGAGGGAGACTGACAGAGAGAGAGAGAGAGATGGATAGAGGGAGACTGACAGACAGAGAGAGAGAGATGGATAGAGGGAGACTGACAGACAGAGAGAGAGAGAGAGAGAGAGAGATGGATAGAGGGAGACTGACAGACAGAAAGAGAGAGATGAATAGAGGGAGACTGACAGAGAGAGAGAGATGAATAGAGGGAGACTGACAGAGAGAAAGGGAGACTGACAGAGAGAAAGATGGATAGAGAGAGATGGATAGAGAGAGACTGATAGACAGAGAGAGAGATGGATAGAGAGAGACTGACAGACAGAGAGAGAGAGATGGATAGAGGGAGACTGACAGAGAGAGAGATGGATAGAGGGAGACTGACAGAGAGAGATGAATAGAGGGAGACTGACAGACAGAAAGAGAGAGATGGATAGAGAGAGATGGATAGAGAGAGACACACCGACAGAGAGAGAGATGGATAGAGGGTGACTGACAGAGAGAGAGATGGATAGAGAGAGATGGATAGAGAGAGACTGACAGACAGAGAGATGGATAGAGGGAGACTGACAGAGAGAGAGAGAGATGAATAGAGGGAGACTGACAGACAGAAAGAGAGAGATGGATAGAGAGAGATGGATAAAGAGAGACAGACCGACAGATGGATAGAGGGAGACTGACAGAGAGAGAGATGAATAGAGGGAGACCGACAGAGAGAGAGATGGATAGAGAGACTGACAGACACAGAGAGATGGATAGAGGGAGACTGACAGACAGACAGACAGAGGTATGGATAGAGGGAGACTGACAGTGAGATGGATGGAGGGTGTCTGACAGAGACAGAAACAGAGAGATGGATAGAGGGAGACTGACAGACAGAGAGAGAGAGATGGATAGAGGGAGACTGACAGAGAGAAAGATGGATAGAGAGAGACTGACAGACAGAGAGAGAGATGGATAGAGGGAGACTGACAGACTGAGAGAGATGCATAGAGGGAGACTGACAGACAGAGAGAGAGAGATGGATAGAGGGAGACTGACAGACAGAGAGAGAGATGGATAGAGGGAGACTGACACAGAGAGAGAGATGGATAGAGGGAGACTGACACAGAGAGAGAGATGGATAGAGGGAGACTGACAGAGAGAGAGAGAGAGAGATGAATAGAGGGAGACTGACAGACAGATAGAGAGATGGATAGAGGGAGACTGACAGACAGACAGACAGAGATGGATAGAGGTGACTGACAGACAGATAGAGGGAGACTGACAGACAGAGAGAGGGATAGAGGGAGACTGAAACAGAGAGAGAGATGAATAGAGGGAGACTGACAGACAGACAGAGAGAGATGGATAGAGGGAGACTGACAGAGAGAGAGAGACTGACAGAGAGAGGAAGATGGATAGAGAGACTGACTGACAGAGAGAGAAAGATGGATAGAGAGACTGACAGACAGAGAGAGAGAGATGGATAGAGAGAGAGAGATGGATAGAGAGAGACTGACAGACAGAGAGAGAGATGGATAGAGGGAGACTGACAGAGAGAGAGATGGATAGAGAGAGAGAGATGGATAGAGAGAGACTGACAGACAGAGAGAGAGATGGATAGAGGAAGACAGAGAGAGAGATGGATAGAGGAAGACTGACAGAGAGAGAGATGGATAGAGGGAGACTGACAGAGAGAGATGAATAGAGGGAGACTGACAGACAGAAAGAGAGAGATGGATGGAGAGAGACACACCGACAGAGAGAGAGATGGATAGTGGGAGACTGACAGAGAGAGAGATGGATAGAGAGAGATGGATAGAGAGAGAGATGGAAAGAGGGAGACTGACAGAGAGAGAGAGATGAATAGAGGGAGACTGACAGACAGAAAGAGAGAGATGGATAGAGAGAGATGGATAGAGAGAGACAGACCGACAGATGGATAGAGGGAGACTGACAGAGAGAGAGATGAATAGAGGGAGACCGACAGAGAGAGAGATGGATAGAGAGACTGACAGACACAGAGAGAGATGGATAGAGGGAGGGAGACTGACAGACAGACAGAGAGATGGATAGAGGTAGACTGACAGAGACAGAGAGAGAGAGAGAGAGAGAGAGATGGATAGAGGTAGACTGACAGACAGAGAGAGAGAGATGGATAGAGGGAGACTGACAGACAGAGAGAGAGAGATGGATAGAGGGAGACTGACAGAGAGAGAGAGGGAGACTGACAGAGAGAGAAAGATGGATAGAGAGAGACTGACAGACAGAGAGAGAGATGGATAGAGGGAGACTGACAGACTGAGAGAGAGATGCATAGAGGGAGACTGACAGACAGAGAGAGAGAGATGGATAGAGGGAGACTGACAGACAGAGAGAGAGAGATGGATAGAGGGAGACTGACAGACAGAGAGAGAGAGAGATGGATAGAGGGAGACTGACAGACAGAGAGAGAGAGAGAGAGAGAGAGAGAGAAAGAGAGACGGATAGAGGGAGACTGACACAGAGAGAGAGATGGATAGAGGGAGACTGACAGAGAGAGAGAGAGAGAGATGAATAGAGGGAGACTAACAGACAGATAGAGATATGGATAGAGGGAGACTGACAGACAGACAGAGATGGATAGAGGGAGACTGACACAGAGAGAGAGATGGATAGAGGGAGACTGACACAGAGAGAGAGATGAATAGAGGGAGACTGACAGACAGAGAGAGAGAGATGGATAGAGGGAGACTGACAGAGAGAGAGAGATGAATAGAGGGAGACTGACAGAGAGAGAGAGAGAGATGGATAGAGGGAGACTGACAGACAGAGAGAGAGAGATGGATAGAGGGAGACTGACAGACAGAGAGAGAGAGAGAGAGAGAGAGAGAGAGATGGATAGAGGGAGACTGACAGAGAGAGAGAGATGAATAGAGGGAGACTAACAGACAGATAGAGAGATGGATAGAGGGAGACTGACAGAGAGAAAGATGGATAGAGAGAGACTGACAGACAGAGAGAGAGATGGATAGAGGGAGACTGACAGACTGAGAGAGAGATGCATAGAGGGAGACTGACAGACAGAGAGAGAGAGATGGATAGAGGGAGACTGACAGACAGAGAGAGAGATGGATAGAGGGAGACTGACACAGAGAGAGAGATGGATAGAGGGAGACTGACAGAGAGAGAGAGAGAGATGAATAGAGGGAGACTAACAGACATATAGAGAGATGGATAGAGGGAGACTGACAGACAGACAGACAGAGATGGATAGAGGTGACTGACAGACAGATAGAGGGAGACTGACAGACAGAGAGAGGGATAGAGAGAGACTGAAACAGAGAGAGAGATGAATAGAGGGAGACTGACAGACAGAGAGAGAGAGATGGATAGAGGGAGACTGACAGAGAGAGAGAGACTGACAGAGAGAGAAAGATGGATAGAGAGAGACTGACAGACAGAGAGAGAGAGATGGATAGAGAGAGACTGACAGACAGAGAGAGAGATGGATAGAGGGAGACTGACAGAGAGAGAGATGGATAGAGGGAGACTGACAGAGAGAGATGAATAGAGGGAGACTGACAGACAGAAAGAGAGAGATGGATGGAGAGAGACACACCGACAGAGAGAGAGATGGATAGAGGGAGACTGACAGAGAGAGAGATGGATAGAGAGAGATGGATAGAGAGAGAGATGGAAAGAGGGAGACTGACAGAGAGAGAGAGATGAATAGAGGGAGACTGACAGACAGAAAGAGAGAGATGGATAGAGAGAGATGGATAGAGAGAGACAGACCGACAGATGGATAGAGGGAGACTGACAGAGAGAGAGATGAATAGAGGGAGACCGACAGAGAGAGAGATGGATAGAGAGACTGACAGACACAGAGAGATGGATAGAGGGAGACTGACAGACAGACAGAGGTATGAATAGAGGGAGACTGACAGACACAGAGAGAGAGATGGATGGAGGGTGACAGACAGAGAGAGAGATGGATAGAGGGTGACAGACAGAGAGAGAGATGGATAGAGGGAGACTGACAGAGAGAGACTGACAGAGAGAGAAAGATGGATGGAGGGAGACTGACAGAGAGAGACAGATGGATAGGGGAGACTGACAGACAGAGAGAGAGAGATGGATAGAGGGAGACTGACAGAGAGAGAGAAAGAGAGAGAGAGAGAGATGAATATAGAGAGAAAGAGATGAATAGAGGGAGACTGACAGACAGAGAGAGAGGGAGACTGACAGAGAGAGAAAGATGGATAGAGAGAGACTGACAGACAGAGAGAGATGGATAGAGGGAGACTGACAGACTGAGAGAGAGATGCATAGAGGGAGACTGACAGACAGAGAGAGAGAGATGGATAGAGGGAGACTGACAGAGAAAGAGAGATGAATAGAGGGAGACTGACAGACACAGAGAGATGGATAGAGAGACTGACAGACACAGAGAGAGATGGATAGAGGGAGGGAGACTGACAGACAGAGAGATGGATAGAGGCAGACTGACAGAGACAGAGAGAGAGAGAGAGAGAGAGAGATGGATAGAGGTAGACTGACAGACAGACAGACAGAGAGAGAGAGATGGATAGAGGTAGACTGACAGACAGACAGACAGACAGAGAGAGATGGATAGAGGGAGACTGACAGAGAAAGAGAGATGAATAGAGGGAGACCGACAGACAGAGAGAGATTGATAGAGAGACTGACAGACACAGAGAGAGATGGATAGAGGGAGGGAGACTGACAGACAGACAGAGAGATGGATAGAGGTAGACTTACAGAGACAGAGAGAGAGAGAGAGAGAGATGGATAGAGGTAGACTGACAGACAGAGAGAGAGATGGATAGAGGGAGACTGACAGACAGAGAGAGAGAGATGGATAGAGGGAGACTGACAGAGAGAGAGAGAGATGGATAGAGGGAGACTGACAGAGAGAGAGAGGGAGACTGACAGAGAGAGAAAGATGGATAGAGAGAGACTGACAGACAGAGAGAGAGATGGATAGAGGGAGACTGACAGACTGAGAGAGAGATGCATAGAGGGAGACTGACAGACAGAGAGAGAGAGAGATGGAAAGAGGGAGACTGACAGACAGAGAGAGAGAGATGGATAGAGGGAGACTGACAGACTGACACAGAGAGAGATGGATAGAGGGAGACTGACAGAGAGAGAGAGAGAGATGAATAGAGGGAGACTAACAGACAGATAGAGAGATGGATAGAGGGAGACTGACAGACAGACAGAGATGGATAGAGGGAGACTGACACAGAGAGAGAGAGATGAATAGAGGGAGACTGACAGACAGAGAGAGAGAGATGGATAGAGGGAGACTGACAGAGAGAGAGAGATGAATAGAGGGACACTGACAGAGAGAGAGAGAGAGATGGATAGAGGGAGACTGACAGACAGAGAGAGAGAGATGGATAGATGGAGACTGACAGACAGAGAGATGAATAGAGGGAGACTAACAGACAGATAGAGAGATGGATAGAGGGAGACTGACAGACAGAGAGAGGGATAGAGGGAGACTGACACAGAGAGAGAGATGAATATAGGGACACTGACAGAGAGAGAGAGAGAGATGGATAGAGGGAGACTGACAGAGAGAGAGAGATGAATAGAGGGAGACTGACAGAGAGAGAGAGATGAATAGAGGGAGACTGACAGAGAGAAAGGGAGACTGACAGAGAGAGAAAGATGGATAGAGAGAGATGGATAGAGAGAGACTGACAGACAGAGAGAGAGAGATGGATAGAGAGAGACTGACAGACAGAGAGAGAGAGATGGATAGAGGGAGACTGACAGAGAGAGATGGATAGAGGTAGACTGACAGACAGACAGACAGAGAGAGAGAGATGGATAGAGGGAGACTGACAGAGAAAGAGAGATGAATAGAGGGAGACCGACAGACAGAGAGAGATGGATAGAGAGACTGACAGACACAGAGAGAGATGGATTGAGGGAGGGAGACTGACAGACAGACAGAGAGATGGATAGAGGTAGACTGACAGTGACAGAGAGAGAGAGAGAGAGAGAGAGAGAGAGATGGATAGAGGTAGACTGACAGACAGAGAGAGAGAGATGGATAGAGGGAGACTGACAGACAGAGAGAGAGAGATGGATAGAGGGAGACTGACAGAGAGAGAGAGGGAGACTGACAGAGAGAGAAAGATGGATAGAGAGAGACTGACAGACAGAGAGAGAGATGGATAGAGGGAGACTGACAGACTGAGAGAGAGATGCATAGAGGGAGACTGACAGACAGAGAGAGAGAGATGGATAGAGGGAGACTGACAGACAGAGAGAGAGAGATGGATAGAGGGAGCCTGACAGACAGAGAGAGAGAGAGAGAGATGGATAGAGGGAGACTGACAGAGAGAGAGAGAGAGAGAGAGAGAGAGAGACGGATAGAGGGAGACTGACACAGAGAGAGAGAGAGATGAATAGAGGGAGACTAACAGACAGATAGAGAGATGGATAGAGGGAGACTGACAGACAGACAGAGATGGATAGAGGGAGACTGACACAGAGAGAGAGATGGATAGAGGGAGACTGACACAGAGAGAGAGATGAATAGAGGGAGACTGACAGACAGAGAGAGAGAGAGATGGATAGAGGGAGACTGACAGAGAGAGAGAGAGAGATGGATAGAGGGAGACTGACAGAGAGAGAGAGAGAGATGGATAGAGGGAGACTGACAGACAGAGAGAGAGAGATGGATAGAGGGAGACTGACAGACAGAGAGAGAGAGAGAGAGATGGATAGAGGGAGACTGACAGAGAGAGAGAGAGAGATGAATAGAGGGAGACTAACAGACAGATAGAGAGATGGATAGAGGGAGACTGACAGACAGAGAGAGAGAGATGGATAGAGGGAGACTGACAGAGAGAAAGATGGATAGAGAGACTGACAGACAGAGAGAGAGATGGATAGAGGGAGACTGACAGACTGAGAGAGAGATGCATAGAGGGAGACTGACAGACAGAGAGAGAGAGATGGATAGAGGGAGACTGACAGACAGAGAGAGAGATGGATAGAGGGAGACTGACACAGAGAGAGAGATGGATAGAGAGAGACTGACAGAGAGAGAGAGAGAGATGAATAGAGGGAGACTAACAGACATATAGAGAGATGGATAGAGGGAGACTGACAGACAGACAGACAGAGATGGATAGAGGTGACTGACAGACAGATAGAGGGAGACTGACAGACAGAGAGAGGGATAGAGGGAGACTGAAACAGAGAGAGAGATGAATAGAGGGAGACTGACAGACAGAGAGAGAGAGATGGATAGAGGGAGACTGACAGAGAGAGAGAGATGAATAGAGGGAGACTGACAGAGAGAGAGACTGACAGAGAGAGAAAGATGGATAGAGAGAGACTGACAGACAGAGAGAGAGAGATGGATAGAGAGAGACTGACAGACAGAGAGAGAGATGGATAGAGGGAGACTGACAGAGAGAGAGATGGATAGAGGGAGACTGACAGAGAGAGATGAATAGAGGGAGACTGACAGACAGAAAGAGAGAGATGGATGGAGAGAGACACACCGACAGAGAGAGAGATGGATAGAGGGAGACTGACAGAGAGAGAGATGGATAGAGAGAGATGGATAGAGAGAGAGATGGAAAGAGGGAGACTGACAGAGAGAGAGAGATGAATAGAGGGAGACTGACAGACAGAAAGAGAGAGATGGATAGAGAGAGACAGACCGACAGATGGATAGAGGGAGACTGACAGAGAGAGAGATGAATAGAGGGAGACCGACAGAGAGAGAGATGAATAGAGAGACTGACAGACACAGAGATGGATAGAGGGAGACTGACAGACAGACAGAGGTATGGATAGAGGGAGACTGACAAACACAGAGAGAGAGATGGATGGAGGGTGACAGACAGAGAGAGAGATGGATAGAGGGAGACTGACAGAGAGAGACTGACAGAGAGAGAAAGATGGATGGAGGGAGACTGACAGAGAGAGACAGATGGATAGGGGAGACTGACAGACAGAGAGAGAGAGAGATGGATAGAGGGAGACTGACAGAGAGAGAGAGATGCATAGAGGGAGACTGACAGACAGAGAGAGAGAGATGCATAGAGGGAGACTGACAGAGAGAGAAAGATGGATGGAGGGAGACTGACAGAGAGAGACAGATGGATAGGGGAGACTGACAGACAGAGAGAGAGAGAGATGGATAGAGGGAGACTGACAGAGAGAGAGAGATGCATAGAGAGAGACTGACAGACAGAGAGAGAGATGGATAGAGGGAGACTGACAGACTGAGAGAGAGATGGATAGAGGGAGACTGACAGACAGATAGAGAGATGGATAGAGGGAGACTGACAGACAGACAGACAGACAGATGGATAGAGGGAGACTGACAGACAGAGATGGAAAGAGACAGAGAGAGATGGCTAGAGGGAGACTGACAGACAGACAGAGAGAGACTGACAGACAGATAGACAGATGGATAGAGGGAGACTGACAGAGAGAGGGAGATGGATAGAGGGAGACTGACAGAGAGAGAGAGAGAGAGAGAGAGAAAGAGAGA
>NW_028315444.1:0-10000 GCF_046866305.1 Octopus bimaculoides
GTTATTATGTGAAGGCTGCTTTGTGACCCCTTATTCACACACACGCATGCATGCAGAATCATATTGTTAAGGGAAATATATATATATATATATATATATATATATATGTATATATATATATACAATTGCAGCATGAAGGTTGTTTGTGGGCCATTTGAGGGCATGTGGGGGCCGTTAGATTCACTTCAATATTTAAATTGCAGCACAGAATTTTTTCAGTGAACAGGTCACAGTCTCAATAGTTTTGACTATTAATTCTGCCATGAAGGGAAACCATTGGGCCAGTAGATTTCCAAGATATAGCCCCCCCCCCCCGATCATAACAGATCCTCCTCCATGTTTAACAGTTGGAAGAAGGCAGTCCGGGTCAAATGCCTCTTTTGTCTGTCTCCACATGTATACTCAGCCAGTGGTCGGAAATAAGGTAAAGGATGACTTGCCCAAGAAAATAACATTCTTCCACTGCTCTCGGGACCAATTCTGTAGGTTTTTACTCCACTCTAAATACTTTGCAAAGTTTGTTTTTGAAAATAGTGGTTTTCTGATTGCAGCCCTCACATGAAATTCGGCTTTGTGCAGCTCCTGGTGAACAATTTTTGTGGAAACTGGGTTCTTGAGGTGGTCATTAAGCTCTGCAGTAATTTTGAGAGCTGTACTTTTGTGATCCTTTCTAACAATTGGTGTAAGAGTCTGACGATCCCTATCTGAAAGTTTTGGTTTTCTTCCAGAGTTTTGTTTTTGACAAGAAGGTTTTTCCCTCTTTCTGAAAGGCTGTCATTACTTTTGAGACAGTACTTCTTGATACACCAAACATTTTGGCAGTTTTCATAATGCTAGCGCCTGCCATATGAGCACCAACAATTTGACCTCTGAAAGTCCAATAGATCTGTCATTTTAATAAATTTTAATTACCTTTCTCTGATGATATCTGAAAAGAAACAGCAATTTTAGCAAAACATATTAAGCAACACTAATAACGAATAAAAAAACGTAGAAATAAAGAAGCTTTTGACGATTTATAGATATTTCAAAATTATGATGCTATGTGTTTCCATTATTTTGTCCAACCCCTATATATATATATAAACAGATATATATATAAATATATAATTTTGTTTTTTATCTTTAGCTACGATAGATTTAAATATCTCTTAATTTACTACATTAATGTTGGGTGTATTGATGGTCTTGTGGGTAGAGACACAGTTGTACATCGAATATCTTGGGCAGAGTTCAATCCTGCCCAGGGCCTGCAATAAGGGGGTATTACTAAAATTTTTCGTTTTTTTTTTTATCTCTAGAGATAAAAAATGAAAATGTTTAATAAGACCCCCTGTAATTCCTGGCAGAGATTAGAAACCTCTGCTTGTATCTTGTTACTACTTTTAAACACCCTTACCGACTGGGCCACCAAAGCAGCAACAATTTTCATGTGAAAATTAAGATACTTAAATTTACTTCGAAAATTGTATTTACTATAAATATATGAGGGAGATCTGGTTACTATGTGAAGGCTGCCTTTTTGCCCTTTCTTTGCACACACACACACACACACACACACACACACACACACACAAAATATTTAATAATGTCTTTTGTAATTTCTAGCAGAGATTTGAAACCTCCACTTAAATATCCTGACCTGTTAGGCCACCAAAGCAACAACAATTCTACTGCGAAAATGAAGATATTTAAATTTATTTCAATTATTAGGCTTACTACAAAGAGTTGAATGAGATTTGGTTACTATGTCAAGGCTGTTTTATGACTCCCTTCTTCACACACAATCTTTTTGTTGATGAAAATTTGGTTGCTTAGATAAAAATATTTAATAAGACATCTTGTAATTTCTGGCAGAGATTTGAAACCTCCACTAGAGTATTTTGCTATTATTTCTAAACACCCTTACCTATTGGGCCACTTGGCTGAAACACATAAATAAAAAAAAAATATATAGTAATATATATGTATATATATATATATATATATATACGTAATTACATATATATACGTAATTATATATATGTTATATATATACAATTTGGGATTAATTGCTGAGCTACAGCTGTGATGAGATAGTTTTTTTGTTTTATCTTTAGTTATGATAGATTTAAATATCACTTAACTTACTGATTTATTGTTGGTTGTCTTGGTGGTCTCGTGGGTAGAGGCATACTCAGACAGTCACATTGAACATCGTGGGAAGGGTTCAATCCTACCCACGGCCTGCACTAAGGAGTCTTACTAAAATTTTTCATTTTTTTTTTTATCTCTAGGGTGAAAAAATGAAAATGTTTAATAAGACCCCCTGTAATTCCTGGCAGAGATTAGAAACCTCTGCTTGTATCTTGTTACTACTTTTAAACACCCTTACCTACTGGGCCACCAAAGCAGCAACAATTTTTATGAGAAAATTAAGATACTTAAAGTTACTTCAAATATTGTATAAATATATGAGGGTGATCTGGTTACTATGTGAAGGCTGCCTTGTGGCCCCTTCTTTGCACACACACACACACACACACACACAATGTTTTTGATGAGTGAAATTTGGTTGCTTAAATAAAAGTATTTAATAATGTCTTTTGTAATTCCTGGCAGAGATTTGAAACCTCGACTTCTAAACATCCTGACCTTTCAGGCCACCAAAGCAACAACAATTCTACTGTGAAAATGAAGATACTTAAATTTATTTCAATTACTGGGCTTACTACAAAGAGTTGAATGAGATTTGGTTACTATGTCAAGGCTGTTTTTGACTCCCTTCTTCACACACAATATTTTTGTTGATGAAAATGTGGTTGCTTAGATAAAAATATTAAATAAGACATCTTGTAATTTCTGGCAGAGATTTGAAACCTCCACTAGAGTATTTTGCTATTATTTCTAAACACCCTTACCTATTGGGCCATCAAAGCAATAACAATTTTTATAAGAAAATTAAGATATTTAAATTTATTTCAATTATTGGGTTTACTATAAAGATTTGGAGGAGATTTGGTTACTATGTCAAAGCTGCTTTGTGGCCCCTTCTTCACACAGACAATCTTTTTGCTGAGGGAAATTTGGTTGCATAAATAAAAATGTTATTTAATAAGAACCTTTGTAATTCCTGGAAGAGATTTGAAACCTCCATTTGTTATATTACCACTTTGCAACACCCATACCTACTGAGCTACCAAATCATCAATAATTTTAATAAAATCAAGATATCTAAATTTATTTCAATTAATGGAATTGCCATAAAGATATGATGGCAATTTGATTACTCTGTGAAGGCTGCCTTGTGGCTACTTCTTCACACACAATCTTTTTGTTCAGGTTAATTTGGTTGCTTAAATGAAAATATTTAATGAGACCCCATGTAGTTCCTGGCAGAGACCTGAAACTCTACTGATGTGTTCAGTTACTACTTCTAAGCACACTTACCTTCTGGACAATCAAAGAAGTAACAACTTTAAAGAGATAATTACAATATTTAAATTTATTTCAAGTATTGGGTTTACTATAAAAATTTTGAGGGAGATTTGGTTACTATATCAAGGCTGCTTTGTAGCCCCTTCTTCACACATAGACACACAATCTTCTTGTTGAGGGAAAATTGGTTACTTAAAAAAATATTTAATAAGGTCCCTTATAATTCCTGGCAGAAATTTGAAGCTTCCACTTCTGATCACCCTTACCTACTGGGTCATGAAAGCAGCAAGATCTTAATGAAAAAAATTAAGATATTGAAATCTATTTCAATCATTAGGCTTACTATAAAGATTTGAAGGAGATTTGGTTATTATGTGAAGGCTGCTTTGTGACCCCTTATTCACACACACGCATGCATGCAGAATCATATTGTTAAGGGAAATATATATATATATATATATATATATATATATATATATATATATATATGTATATATATATATATATATACAATTGCAGCATGAAGGTTGTTTGTGGGCCATTTGAGGGCATGTGGGGGCCGTTAGATTCACTTCAATATTTAAATTGCAGCACAGAATTTTTTCAGTGAACAGGTCACAGTCTCAATAGTTTTGACTATTAATTCTGCCATGAAGGGAAACCATTGGGCCAGTAGATTTCCAAGATATAGCCCCCCCCCCCCGATCATAACAGATCCTCCTCCATGTTTAACAGTTGGAAGAAGGCAGTCCGGGTCAAATGCCTCTTTTGTCTGTCTCCACATGTATACTCAGCCAGTGGTCGGAAATAAGGTAAAGGATGACTTGCCCAAGAAAATAACATTCTTCCACTGCTCTCGGGACCAATTCTGTAGGTTTTTACTCCACTCTAAATACTTTGCAAAATTTGTTTTTGAAAATAGTGGTTTTCTGATTGCAGCCCTCACATGAAATTCGGCTTTGTGCAGCTCCTGGTGAACAATTTTTGTGGAAACTGGGTTCTTGAGGTGGTCATTAAGCTCTGCAGTAATTTTGAGAGCTGTACTTTTGTGATCCTTTCTAACAATTGGTGTAAGAGTCTGACGATCCCTATCTGAAAGTTTTGGTTTTCTTCCAGAGTTTTGTTTTGACAAGAAGGTTTTTCCCTCTTTCTGAAAGGCTGTCATTACTTTTGAGACAGTACTTCTTGATACACCAAACATTTTGGCAGTTTTCATAATGCTAGCGCCTGCCATATGAGCACCAACAATTTGACCTCTGAAAGTCCAATAGATCTGTCATTTTAATGAATTTTAATTACCTTTCTCTGATGATATCTGAAAAGAAACAGCAATTTTAGCAAAACATATTAAGCAACACTAATAACGAATAAAAAAACGTAGAAATAAAGAAGCTTTTGACGATTTTATAGATATTTCAAAATTATGATGCTATGTGTTTCCATTATTTTGTCCAACCCCTATGTGTGTGCATATATGTGTGTATGTATGTGTAGGCATGTGTGTATATATGGTGTGTATATGAGTGATAATATGTCTATCTGTCCAAAAGAAAGTTATTCCCGGACCACAAACTGAAAATATAACTCAAAAGTTCGTTACAAAAAGAACTTCACTAAACCCAACTGGACATGTTGAACTAGGCCATGGATTAATCGAATAACTATATATATTTACACAATTAATTCCTCTTCATGAAGTTATAAATCTTCATCTTTGTGGCTTTATAAGACTGATTTTCCTGCGTGAGAGGGTTGAAATCTCCATGACTACTCACGACCATCAACCCTTGGATATAACTGCGTCAAGTCTCAGTTTCCCAGTCTCCATGGGTTATAAGTGATCAAGATCCCAACGGCTCTCTTGAATGGGAAATCAATCAGTCACAGGGTTACTCATTCACAGCTGAGTGGACTGGGACAACTTGAAGCAAAGTGTTTTGCTCTAGAACACAATGTGCTGCCCTGTCCAGGAATCGAAACTACAATCTTGTGATTGTGAGTGTAACATCCTAACCACTAGGCCAAGTCCCTTTACTCATCTCTTCTGCAGGTGCTCAAAGCAAGAAGGAAAGAAAAAAAAAAAAGGGAAAATGATGGAAGGCAAAGCTCAAAAAACAAATTTATTGAACTTTATTTTCGTTTTCTGACACTGGTGTTACATGAAGCAGTTGTAATATTATTCAAAAAAAAGAACAAACAAAGAAACACTAATAACACTCTAATTTGATACACTGGCAGTTATGTAATCATCTCCAGAAATACAAAATGTTGCAGACAGAGAGAGAGAGAGAAAGAGATAAGATGAGACGTTGATGACATGTTTAAAACTGGATATTGATCCGTTGGTTAGTGTTTAACAAGCTGTTATTCTGTGAAGTGGGTGGTAATGTATTTAGCGTAATGAACCAAGACATTGATTATTAATCATAATTATAACCATTGTGATTAGAACCAGCCATTATCTTAATGAGTAATTCTGGTCAATAAAGGCAGGGAAGTCAACCCCAAGGAATTTTAACTAATTGAAAATAATGCTGCGGGAAGGGAAATGTGTGTGTGTGTGTATGTGTGTGTGAAAGAGAGAGATATGATTTCACTTACCATGATGGAAGGGACTATTATACATGAATTACTAATTCTGGTCACCTGTAAACTATATTCATTAGCAGGATATAATTTATTTTGGTATAAAATAATCTATCAATTGTAAAATATTATCTCTCAGTACTGGTGGTGGTGGTGGTAGGGGTGGGTCTGGAATAGACCAATGCCACTGAAAGTTATCGCAGTAGGGAGAGATATTTTAGATAAAGCAGGCAGTCAACTGCAGAATTATATTGAGTAGAGTTATAGGGTTTGGGATAAAGAATTATACACTCTGCCTGATAGCAGACATGTTATAGGGATCTCCAATTATAGGATCTTGTCCTATGTATAGTTGTGTTATTGCATACCCTGATAGAGGAGCATGTTGACCACTTGCAGTTAAATTATTGCATACCCCAGCGGTAGGGATCTTGCCCTATCTACAGTTGTGTTATTGCATGCCCTACAAGAAGGGTAAGTTGACCCACCTACAGTTAAATTATTACATACCCCAGTGGTAGGAATGTTGCCCTATCATCTATGGTTGAATAACAGCATCATCAGGTATGAATATGTCCCCATTTATATTTCAATTATTAGGTCCCCTGGTAGTAGAAATGTTAGTCTGTCCACACATTTCAATTGTTACATATCCTTGTGGAGCATGTCAGCTCATCAACAGTTGCTTTGTTACATGTCCTTGTGGGTAGAGATTTTGGCTCATCTATATTTGAATCAGGTATGGGTATTTGCTCCATTCAATTATTGGAATAGCAGAGTTTTTGGTCCTACATTTCAGTTGTTATGTAGAGCATTTCAGCTCACCAGCAGCAAAATTATGTAGCCTTAGGGGTAGAATGATGGTTCATCTACATCTGAATCGAATATGGCTATGTTCCCATCTAGCTACATCTAAATTTTTAGATGCCCTGGCAGTAGAGCTGTTGGCCTTTCTACATATCAATTGTTATGTATGCTTGTGATGTCCATCAGATAATCAACAGTAAATTTATTATGTACCCTTGTACCCAGAGAGATGTTGCTCCATTTACATTTGAATTATTACATCTCTTAATGAGTAAGTTTATAGGAGGGCATGATAATAAAATAATGATTTGGACATTTATATTTTCATTACAACCCACTTTTTTTAAAATAAAAATGTGGTATTTTGTTTGTTTTTATGTTTCAGAATATTTAATCTCCTTAGTTTGTCATGGCACTGATTTTCATTTTGTTTTTTGTCTCTGATCCAGGAATTATTGCATTCTTGCAATGCTAAACATGTCACATCTAAGCTATGTCGTTCGTTAGTGGAGCAGGGTGGAGTGGAAGCAGGGGAGGAGAAAGATGTATAGATTTATACATAATCTATAAATTATTCATATTTTCCCCTCCCTCATGTAATATGGTGGTGGGTGGGGTGAGAGTGGAGGTGGAGTGTGAGTGGTTGATCAAAATACTGAGTGACCCCAACAAGAGGGATGGTCCCTTGTAATTTTCAGTATAATAATAATAAAGATAATAATAATAATAATAATAATAATAAAGATAATAATAATAATGAGTACTTCTAACAGGCACAAATGGCCACCCCCTTTTGGTTTTTGATGGGGGAGTAGGAAGAGAACAGATGATTATATCAAGCCTTTTACCCCGCAATTTATTAGTACTTTATTTTTTTAGCCCCCTCCTCTGCAGAAGTAGGAGAAGAGCAAAGCTGACCTGGCAGGGGTTGTACTCAGAAGAAATGATACTAAGCATTTTTTCTGATACGTTAACAATTCTGCCAGCTCACCACCTTAACACTAAAATAATAATAATAATAATGATTACAATAATAATAATCAATACAGTAACAATAAGAGCATCACAACAAACCACAGCACATACCCAAGGCGCACAGAGCTGCGCTCGGTAGTGAAGTGAAAGCACGTGATAAAAATAAGACTACTGAATAATAATAATAATTCTTTCTGCTATAGGCACAAAGCCTAAAATTTTAGGGGACGGAGCTAGTCAATGACAGTAACCCCAGAACTTGATCTATTGACCCTGGAAGAATGAAAGGTAAAAACAGATGTTGGTGGCATTTTAATAATAATAATAATAATACTTTATAACACTGGTGCAAGGCCAGATATTTGGTGGGTAGGGATTGTGGGATCAAACCAACTCTGCCTTAATCTCAAAAGGATTAAAGGCAAAGTTAGCCTCTGCTGTATTTCCACTCAGATTTCAACAAAGGATTGGAAATAAATACCAGGAGGCATTTCTCTGACACTCTAACAATTCTGCCATTCTAAGTAATAATAATAATAATAATAATAATAATAATGATAATATTAAAATAACTATAAAAAAAAATATACTGGTTCGAGAGATGAGAGAGAAGAGAGACAAAGACAAATAGAGATAGAGAGAAAGAGAGAGAGAGAGAGAGAGAGAGAGAGAGAGAGAGAGAGAGAGAAAGAAGATTTCTGAACAAAAGTTAAGGCACACTTTGTTTTTTATAGTTCGAAGGATTTCAGTTGCTGATAGAGAAGAAAACATTCTCTAGACACTAAGAAATTGTGTGTGTGTGTGTGTGTGTGTGTGTGTGTGTGTGTATATCTAATCTATTTATCTCTATACATATGTGTGTGTGTGTGTGTTACCTGGATAAAGTCGCTATCGTAACTCTGCCTAAAGATGGAAAGGATTATTACATTGGATGTTTCCCTTCAAGGATAGATATATATATATATATATATATATATATATATATATGATCATCATATAGAATATTGTTTCATCTAAATAAGGTATTAAGTTGGCACAGTTGTTAGCATGCTGTGAAAAGTGCTTAGCAGCATTTCATCCATCTTTATGTTCTTGAGTTCAAATTCCACCAGGGTCAACTTTGTCTTTCATTTTTGCAGGGTTGATAAATTAAGTACCTGCAGAGCACTGGTATTGATGTAGTCGACTCGCCCACCTCCCGTTAAAATGTTGGTCTTGTGCCAAAATTTGGAGCCATTATAATCACATAAGAGATGAAAGATTAGTCAGTCAATTAAGTTAATCGCAATGGTTGGTTGATGCTTTATTTCTTTGTTTTATCAACCCCAGGAGGACAAAAAAAAAAAAAAAAAACCAAGTTAACTTCCACAACACGATTTAATTGCCGACCATAAAGAACCATCACTGAATAACTCAAAATATTTTCTCCAACAATTCACCATCCTAATACTACTACTACTACTACTACTATTAATAATAATGATATAGTTTCTGATTTATCAGCAATTTTGAGGGGAGGGGACTAATTAATGCCACTTAGCCAGTACTTTAATTTATCAATCTTGGAAGGCTGAAAGGCAAACTGGCTACAGCAGGATTTGAACTCAGAGTGTAAAGGAGCAGGGAAAATACCACATGACATTTTGTCTGATGGTCTAATGACTTTACCACTCACTGCCTTCAATAATAATAATAATAATAATAATCTTTTCTGCTCTAGGCAGAAAGCCTGAAATTTGTGGGGAGGGGACTAGTCGATTATATATGACCTCAGTGCATAACTGGTACTTATTTAATTGATCCCCGAAAGGATGAAAGGCAAAGTCAACCTCAGCGGAATTTAAACTCAGAATGTAGCGACAGGTGAAATACCATTAAGCATTTCGTCCAGCGTGCTAACGATTCTGCCAGCTTGCTGCCTTAATAATAATAATAATAATAATAATAATGATAATAATAATAATAATAATAATAATGATAATGATAATAATGGTTGCTTCAAATTTAGGCACATCAAGTTTTGAGGGGACAATGAACACTCAATTATATCAATCCTGGTCAATGGTACTTTAATTTATCGGTCCCGGAAAGACGAACATTAAAGTTGACCATATTGAAATTTGAACTCAGTCTGCAGAGGATTGAAACTAATACCTCAAGGTAATCCATTGCTTTTATCAGTCCATGGTACAGGGCTTCAGACATTTTGTAGTAG
>NW_028315444.1:15000-49337 GCF_046866305.1 Octopus bimaculoides
TAAATAAATACATACACGTACACACACACATACATACATACATATGATAAAATGATAAAAAATGAAATATTTTGGGAAATATTTTGACAAGGACAATCTTGACATTTACCTGATGTTGTTCTGTTGCCACGAAATCACTTGTGGACCTGTTCATGTCGACACTTCTCTTTGACCGTTGGCCCAGTGGAATATCTCCAACGTTACATGAATAACAGACTTCACCCGGTGGTAGGCTGCCATCAGGTGGACCGGGTATATGAGGCAATTCCATTCCTTCTGGAATGTTTGGTGCACTGATATTGGCAGGTGATATTGTTGAGATACAGTGGCTGCAAATAGATGAAGGAAAAATGAAATGAAAAGTGTGTTAGTCTTTGTCAGGGTTGTCATTTGAAAAGGTTGTTTACATTTCAGGTGTCTGTTTCTGTTACCTAGGTGGCCAAGTCAGTAGCAGAGGTGGATGTTCCGAGAGCATAGCTGCTAGAATAAAAATAAGCTGGGCAAAGTTCAGAGAGATCCTACCTCTGTTGGTAACAAAGGGCTTCTCCCTCAGAGTGAAAGGCAGATTGTATGATGCCTATGTACGAACAGCTGTGACTGCTGAGGACATGCGTAGGCTTGAAAGAAATGAAGCTGGTATGCTTCACTGGATGTGCATTGTCAGTGTGCATGCACTACAAAGTGTAAGTGTTTTGAGAGAAAAGTTGGGCATAAGAGGCATCATATGTGATGTGCAAGAGAGATGACTGCACTGGTATGGTCATGTGATGCGTATGGATGAGGACAGCTGTGTGAAGTGCTGGTCTCTAATGGTGGAGTGTACCGGTGGTAATGTGGAAGAGATAAACCCAGGAAGACATGGGATGAGGTGGTGAAGCATGATCTTTTAATGTTGGGTCTCACGGAGGTAATGACAAGTGACCGAGATCTTTGGTGATATGCTGTACTTGAGAAGACCCATCAAACCAAGTGAAATCATAGTTGTGGCTGATGCCAGTATCACATAACCGGCACCCGTACCAGTGGTGCATAAAAAGCACCTTTTGAACGTTGGGCCTCACAGAGGCAGTGACAAGTGACTGAGACCTTTGGTGACATACTGTACTTGAGAAGACCTGTTAAGCTTCATGAGATCGTAGTTGTGGTCAATGCTGGCATTATGTAACTGGCACCCATGCCAGTGACACGTGAAAGCACCCATTACACTCTTGGAGTGGTTGGTGTTAGCAAGGGCATCCAGCCATAGAAATACACACATACATATACACATATGTGATCAATTATATATGGAATTTGCAGTCTCAAATCAAATTTTGGGAAAAAAAACAAAACAACTTGCTTCCACAACCTAATTCAATTAATCAAAATTGAGAAAAGAGGTTCAAAAGCTCAACAAAATAACGAAAATATAAAATAAAAACAAGGAGGAAAATCAATCAGTGTGATTCCATAAATTTAAGCAAATAAATATTTACCCTTGGCCTATACGTTGATATCCTGTGGGGCAGCCACACACATAATCATTAATGCCATAAGGAGAACAGCCAAATGTACAAGGGGCACTGTTGCATACATTAAAGCCATCTGAAAAACAATTGTAAAATATTATGAATATGAGAGGTTTGTGTGGTTCTTCAAAACTGAAAAAAAAAAAAAATGTCCGAAAGCTTGGTGACTCCTGTGAGGTTTTCAAATAAAGTACTTTAGTTGAAAAGGAGTGCAGGTACATAGAAGGGAATGGCCGTTGCCAGTACTGCCTGACTGGCCTTCGTGCGGGTGACACGTAAAAGCACCCACCACACTCTCTGAGTGGTTGGCGTTAGGAAGGGCATCCAGCTGTAGAAACTCTGCCAAATCAGATTGGAGCCTGGTGTTGCCATCCGGTTTCACCAGTCCTCAGTCAAGTCATCCAACCCATGCTAGCATGGAAAGCGGACGTTAAACGATGATGATGATGAACAAGTCTTAACTAACCCAAGCTGACATGGGAAGAAGTAAATGCAGTGGTGACTATGGTGTTGATGATGATGACAGCAATGGCAATGAAGATGATGGTGATGATCACGCTGCTGCTGCTGCTGTCAATGATGATGAGGATGATAACATTGACAGTGCTGATGATAGTGATGACAAAATGATTATGATGATGATGAATAGTGATCATGAGGACGGTGATGATGATGATGATATTGTATGGCGATGACAATATTCTTCTTTCACATTATCTTCCATTTCCATAATCTATAATGTGTAAGTATTCCCCTACCCCCATCCCAAATGTTGCTGTGCACTCAATACTGGCTAAATCTGCTTTCATTACCGGTGCCTATCAATACCAATGTGCACAGCTTCAGTAGATCTAATACTACATGTGCCTAGATTCTCATTAACTTTTGGGTGCTTATGTCTTTTCGCAAGAACTCCTCCAACATGATCAGGTTCCAGAGGCACTGACAGCCAAAAAGAATAGAATAAAAGAACTGAAAATGGTAACTCACTCATACAGGTTCCTTGGCGGGGGTCAAAGTTTTCACCAATTTTACAGTTACAGTTGTAGCTGCCAGGCATGTTGATACAGCCTCCATCTCCACATGGAGTTCCCATCATGCATTCATCAACATCTATAGAAAAATAAACAAAAGGTTGTTGGTGACAGTTAAGGTAAAAATGGTCTTAAATTTTTGGTGCAAGGCCAGCAGTTTTGTGGGGGGGGGGGGGGGGCTAGTCGATTACATCGACCCCCAGTGTTTCACTGGTACTTATTCTATTGACTTGAAAGGGATGAAAGGCAAAGTTGACCCCAGCGGAAATTGAACTCAGAGCGTAAAAAAAACAGATGAAATACCACTAAGCATTTTGCTTGGTGCTCTAAAAATTCTGCCAGCTAGCCATCTTGACAGTTAAGGTAATAATCCTTTTTACTATAGGCACAAGGCCTGAAATTTGGGGGAGTGGTGGGGTTAGTTGATTACATTGACCCCTGTACTCAACTGGTACTTATTTTATTAACTCAAAAAGGATGAAAGGCAAAGTTGACCTCGGCGGAATTTGAACTCAGAACGTAAAGACAGATTAAACACCATTAAGCATTTCGCCCGTGCTAAGAATTCTGCCAGCTCACCGGCTTGTGACCCAACTGACAATGAGCTATGTCTCATGCAGCCCACTTCTTGAAAAATATTAGCCATAACTGGTTTAGATAAACAGGAGTACAATATAGGTCTAGATAATACTGCCATTGTGTAGGTTTTGTTAAAATGGTGTAGAATATTTACACAAGAAACACTTAGAATATTGTGGTATGGTGTTTAGTTAGTAAACACACAGAATTGTAATGTGGGTCACTGTTTAGAGGTGTATATAAGCCAGTTTAAAACAAAGGTAAATCATAATAGATTCCTTTTGTAGCTAAATTACAAGAGAACAAGGTACATACCAACACAGCTCTTCCAATAATAATGTTCACTATAACCTGGTGGACATTCACAGTGGTAACTTCCTGGCATGTTTTCACAGTTTTCATCACAGAAACCATGTTCACACTCATCCAAATCTGGAATAATAATAATAATAATAATAATAATAATAATAATAATAATAATGTTTATAAGATTGAAGTTACTCCTCCAGAAAGTATGGAAGCAAAGAAAAGAAGAGTGACATTGTTATCAAGTGAACGATATTTTGACATTGACATTTCGTGTGTCTTCCACAGGTAATTACAACACTCCCCACCTGGATGGGACTCCAGTTCATTACAGGGGTTAACTTCCCAACTATTGTTGGAACTCAGACTGGAACAACATGAAATGAAGAGTTATGCTCAAAACACAATGCACTGCCTGGTCTAGGAATTGAAACTATGATCTTACAATCATGAGTGCAACACCCTAACCACTTGGCCACGCACTTTCATATTCTTGGTTCTTAATACAAAATGATTTACACCAGTTACTACTTACCAACACACTTGGTACCAGTTTTGTCAAGAACATAACCTCGAGGACACTGGCATGTGAAGCTGCCCTCTGTATTTTTGCATACTCCTCGGATGCAAAGATGTTTGTCTTCCAGACACTCATTGATATCTGTAACAAGTAATTAAAATTACATAAACATAGATAAATAGAATAAATAAGAAACAGAATCAGTTTAGGTATCGCAGGGCCATATTTGTGAGTGATGGGGAGGCAGGAGGCTTAACCCTTTCGTTACCAACCCGGCTGAAACCGGCTCTGGCTCAGTACAAATGTCTTGTTTCCATAAGTTTTGAATTAAAACCTTCTACCAAACCTTAGTCACAATTTATGTTCCTAACACTAGCTGAATGATAACTAAGTTATTTTAATAAATTCTTTGTTATATTTAAAGGAATTTTTAAAATCCTGGCACTTATTCTATCAGTCTTCATCAGTCTTAATTACTAAGTTATAGGGATGTAAACACAAAAACACTGGTTATCAGGTGGTGGGGGACAAACACAGACATGAAGACACACACACACACACACACACACACACACACATGACAGGCTTCTTTCAGTTTCCCTCTACCAGATTCATTCAAAAAGCTTTGGTCAGCCTAGGGCTATATTAAACTGGCACTCCGTCAGTTACAATGGTGAGTGTGCCAATTGATCCAATCAATGGAACAACCTGCTTGTGAAATTAATGTGCAAGTGGCTGAGTACTCCACAGACAGGTGTACCCTTAACAAAGTTCTCAAGGAGATTCAATACAACACAGAATGTGATAAGGAATAATTTTGCCGGCTGAGTGGACTGGAGTAACATGAAATAAAGTGTCTTGCTTAAAGATTCAATGTGCTGCCAGGAATTGAACTCACGACTTTGCAGTTGTGAGTCGAATACCTTAATCACTAAGCCACACATGGGGCTACATTAGAGGCCACTTGACCAAAGTGCTATGCAGTGGAACTGGACATGGAACCATGGAACTGGGAGACAACAACAACAAAAGCAGCAACAGCAGCAGCAACAACAACAACAACGACAACAACAACAGCAGCAGCAGCAGCAATAATAATTCACTGCTGTAAGGAAATTCAAAAAGTTGAACAATTTCAGAAATGTTCTCATTGTTTCTTACCTACACAATCACCATTTGGTCCTTCTTTTAATCCCTTCGGACAACCACATTTGTAGCTGCTGATTGTATTAATACAGCCATATGGACAGTTATGTTGTCCAGACGCACATTCATCAATGTCTGCCAACAGAAAAGAGGAGGAGGAGGAGAAGAAAACATCATTGAAGTGGTTTTGTTGTTAGTTTTATTGTTTAGGGAATTGTGAAATGTTCTGGGTGGCTTTGGACAGGAGATGTGGGTTGGTTGGTTGGTTGGCAGTCCGTCGCTTACGACGTCGAGGGTTCCAGTTGATCCGATCAATGGAACAGCCTGCTCGTGAAATTAACGTGCAAGTGGCTGAGCACTCCACAGACACGTGTACCCTTAACGTAGTTCTCGGGGATATTCAGCGTGACACAGAACGTGACAAGGCTGGCCCTTTGAATTACAGGCACAACAGAAACAGAAAGTAAGAGTGAGAGAAAGTTGTGGTGAAAGAGTACAGTAGGGTTCGCCACCATCTCCTGCCAGAGCCTCGTGGAGCTTTAAGTGTTTCCGCTCAATAAACACTCACAACGCCCGATCTGGGAATCAAAACCGTGATCCTATGATTGCGAGTCTGCTGCCCTAATCACTGGGCTATTGCACCTCCACGGAGATGTGGGTATATTGGATGGATTTGAGTAGGAAAGGTGAGTGTATCAGTTATGCATCTATGGCCATGCTGGAGCACTGCAGGATATTAGTCCAGCAGATTGACCCCAGTACTTATTTTATTGATCTCTTTGGCTGAACTGCTAATCAAATCAACACTATGAGCGTTGTCAAATTGTGGTAGGTGACAAACATAGACACAAACACACAATATATATATATATATGTCCACATATACATATATATATATATATATATATATATATATATACATAATACAATATGTATGTATATATATATATTCATACATATATATACATACATATTATACATGCATATATATATATATATATATATATATATACATATATACATACATATATATACATATATATACATACATACATACATACATACATAGATATCAGATGTGTGAAGTTGTATCTGGCCAGTTTGAACGTAAAATGTGTATAACATTTGAGCTGGACATGGCCAGTTTAAATGCTAAAGGATTAAACATTGTTTTTACAGAGCAATAGTCATCTGTAATATATTACTTCGATTCAACATTATCGAGATCTCTGATAAACCTTGTCTTCACAGAGCCATTGAACAGTTATATCATATGCTGTTGTCTTTACAGCATTATTGATTTGTAATCTGATAATGTCTTGCCAACAACAGAATTTCTTTTGTAGTGCTCTGAAAATATTTATCCATCCTTTCATTAATGAATTAATGAATTAATGAATTAATGAATTAATTGAGAGTCTCTTTTGTAATGTAACTTACCAAGGCATTTCTTTTTATCGGGACTTGGCTCTTAACCAGGATAGCATGAGCAGATATATCCTCCATTTATATTCCTGCAACGTCCGTTTTCACATGGATTACCTTCACGGCATTCATTAATGTCTAAAAGAAAAAAAAACACAAACAACGTTATTTTGAAATAATTTATACATGTCTTTACAGAGTCATTGCTGTAGTTGTTGTTGTTGTTGCTGTTGTTATTATTGCTATTATTGTTGTTATGAGTGGAGGCGCAATGGCCCAGTGGTTAGGGCAGTGGACTCGCGGTCATAGGATCGCGGTTTCGATTCCCAGACCGGGCGTTGTGAGTGTTTATTGAGCGAAAACACCTAAAGCTCCACGAGGCTCCGGCAGGGGATGGTGGCGAACCCTGCTGTACTCTTTCACCACAACTTTCTCTCACTCTTACTTCCTGTTTCTGTTGTGCCTGTAATTCAAAGGGTCAGCCTTGTCACACTGTGTCACGCTGAATATCCCCGAGAACTACGTTAAGGGTTCACGTGTCTGTGGAGTGCTCAGCCACTTGCACGTTAATTTCACGAGCAGGCTGTTCCATTGATCGGATCAACTGGAACCCTCGACGTCATAAGCGACGGAGTGTCAACATGTATATCATAAGATTGAGAATAAAATTTGCTTACAAGATGCAAACCCAGGATTTCACTGCCCCCCTCAGATTTTAGTGGGTGTGATTGTACCCCTCTGCATCCTCTGTTCCCAAGCCTATGGTGTACATGTGTCTGTGTATGTGTGTGTGTGTGTGTGCATGCTTATATGTGCGTGTGTGTGTGTGTGTGTGTGTGTGTGGTATATGTAAGGAAGGAAAAAGGTTTTGTTTATTGAATCAACCACAGTATATTACAGGTACTTATATCAGCACCTATATAACAAGGTAAAGCAAAAAGGAAAAAGAACCCCCCACAAAAAACAACTTTGTGAGCATCTCTGTGCATCTGGCTGCTGAGAATCTGCTTCAATAAACTCCTTCTGACTCATGCAAGCATGGAGAAAGGAGGAGAAGGAGGAGGAGGAGGGGGAGGAGAGGAGGAAGAAATACAATGATAATAATCATGTACAGATACATAAAGAAAGGGACTGTTACCTATGCAGTCGTCTTGACCAATGGCACGGTATCCCTCGGGACAAACACAGAGGAAGGAACCAACCAAATTCTTGCAGTTGTATGGACATTTATTGGTATCAATCAGGCATTCGTCGACATCTGGAAGATATTATTGAAGAAGATTTCATTTTCAATACACAGAAATCAAGTGATTTATTTTTAACCCCAGGTCACACTTAATACAGGTGGCCTGTATCAAATGCATGTGATCAGATAATCTTACTTATTTTCTTATATTTTTGCCACATACACAGCTCTTTGGGAGAGAGGGAAAGAGAGAGAGAGAGCTAGAGAGAGAGAGAGTGAGTGAGAGAGAGAGAAAGAGAGAGAGACAAAGAAAGAAAGAGTGAAATAGAAAGAAAAGAAAGAAGAGAACATACTAATTATCAAAATGATCATGACTGATTAATAGATATAAAATCATTTTCTATATTCGTTTCTATATTCTAGCAGCTACACTTTCAGCGCACCCACCCCCACTACTAACTTGGTCGCACAGATAGCGGAAGCTATCGGCTACCTCTAGTTTTTCACCCTGGAATGAGATAGAAGTTGTTTCCTGTTTGTTTACAGTCTTTATTGCACCTGAACATCTGCCACAAACAAAAACTAACTTGCTAGTTAACCTGCCTTTGATATTGCTGCACCTCTTATGTGTCCATAGCTTGCACCGGGTACATCTTAGAGTTACTACCTACTCCTTTTCTACGTACTGAGCAGGGCCATCTACCTGAAGGGGTTTGTGTTTTATCTACCTTCCTACTTATTAGGATTTTGGTTTTAGCTAGGTTGACTCTAAGGCCCTTCAATTCTAGACCTAGCTTCCACACCTGAAACTTCTCCTCTAGTTCTGATAGTGACTCTGCAATTAGGGCAAGGTCATCAGCATAGAGGAGCTCCCAGGGGCAACCTGTCTTGAACTCCTCTGTGATTGCCTGGAGGACTATGATAAATAAGAGGGGGCTGAGGACGGAACCTTGGTGGACCCCTACCTCTACCCGGAATTCATTGCTGTACTCATTTCCAACCCTCACCTTACTGGCAGCATCTCTGTACATGGCTCGCACAACTCTCACTAACCATTCTTCTATCCCAAGTTTCCTCATTGACCTCCAGATAAGGGATCGGGGGACCCTATACATATATATATATATATACATATATATATATATATATACATATATACATATATATATATATATATATATATATATATATATATATATAAGGTTGAGGAGGGTATTGGATTTAACCAAACCCAGGAGGATACAGGTAATACCGAGTAAGTGCTGTATACCGACTATTTTTGCCCCAGTCCAACCTTATCATTGCTCTCTTTATCTTTTTATTTTTATATATTTACATATATTTCATTTCATTCATTTTCATTTTATCCAGTTTCAGCTCTTGAGCTGTGGCCATGCTGGGGCACCGCCATTTTGTGTTGCTACACAATTTTACTTCAGGAATTGATATTTGGTGCATGAGAGAGTTTGATGCAGCTGCTCTCATCTGCGCCTCCTGCCGTGAAGTTGGTTCATCTGGGACACCTGACAGGAAGAGGTCCAGCCTTGTCTTGAAGACACCTACATCCACCTCATGCAGGTCTCTCAGGTCCTTCGAGAGGATATTGAAGAGCTGCGGACCTTTGAAGCCCAGGCTATTGCAGTATCTTGTCCTACATCTTGATGGCAAATTTGGAGTCCTTGGCACTATGCAATGGCGTCCAGTTCTTTTATTTGTGTAACTTTCGATGCCAAAGTTTGGGACAATACCTTCGAGGATCTTCCAGATGTATATTATGGCATATCTTTCTCGTCTACGCTCTAAGGAATAGTCTTAATCTCTTGAGTCTTTACCAATAGCTTATATGCTGCATAGAGGCTATCTTCTTCGTGTAGCTTACGTACGTTCGTTCGGTCGTTCGTACGTACATACATACCTACGTTCGTTCGTACTTTCGATCGTTCGTTCCTACGTACGTACGCTTGTTCGATCGTTCGTATGTATGTATCTACATTTGTTCGTTCTTTCTTACGTTCTTTCATGTTTCGTACGTATGTACATACATGCGTACGTTCGTTCGTTCGTTCCTACGTACGTACGTGCGTACATTCGTTCATTTGTTTGTTCGTTCCTTCGTTGTTACGTACGTACGGACGTATTTACGTTCGTTCGTTCTTACGTTCTTTCTTTCGTTCGAACTTACGTACGTACCTTCGTTTGTTCGTACATACGTTCGTTCTTACGTACGTTCATTCGTTACTTCGTTCTTTCGATCGTTCTTACATACGTACCTACGTACGTAAATCCGTACATACGTACGGACGTTCGTTCGTTAGTTCTTTCGTACGTACGTTCGTTCGTTCGTTCGTTCATTCATATATATGTACGTAGGAACATACGTACGTTTGTTCGTTCGTTCGTTCGTTCGTACGTACGTTCCTTCTTTCGTTTATTCGTTCGTACTTACGAACTTACTTAAGTACGCACGTTCTTTCCTTCCTTCGATCATTTGTTCATACGTACGATCGTTGGCTCATTCGTACGAGCTTACCAACGAAATGAACGAACGAAAGAATGTACGTACGTACGAACTAACGAACAAACGATCGAAAGAACGAACAAAAGAACAAACGAACAAAAGAACGAACGTACGTACGAAACTAACGAAGAAACGAACGAAAGAACAAACGAGCGTACGTACGAACAAACGAAAGAACGATCAAACGCACGTACGTACGTAAGCACATATGTACGTACGTACGAACGAATGAATTAATGTACGTGCGTACGTACCTACGGACAAAAGAGCGAACGAATGAACAAACAAACTAAAGACCGACCGAACGAACAAATTACCGAACGAACGAAAGGACAACCGAACGCACGTACGTTACTAAATACGAACGAACGTACGTGCGTAAGAATGACCGAACGTACGTACGCGCGTACGTTCGTTACTTTATTCGTTCGTTCGTACGTACATACTTACGTGCGTTCGTTCGGTCGTTCGTACGTACATACATACCTACGTTCGTTCGTACTTTCGATCGTTCTTTCGTTCGTTTGTTCGTACGTACATACGTACGTTCATTTCTTTGTTCGTTCGTTTTTTTTCGTACGTACTTTCGTTTGTTCGTTCGTTTGTTCCGTTGTACGTACGCTTGTTCGTTCATTCGTACGTATGTACCTACATTTGTTCGATCGTTCGTTCGTTCTTTCATTTGTTTCTTTCATGTTTCGTACGTACGTAATTACGTTCGTTCGTTCTTACGTTCGTTGTTCGTACTTACGTTCATTCGTTACTGCGTTCTTTCGATCGTTCGTACGTTCATTCATTCGTACGTACGTACACTCGTTCGTACGTTCATTCTTACATATGTACGTACATACGTTCAATCGTTCGTTTGTTCGTACATACGTTCGTTTGTTTTTTCGTTCGATCTTTCTTTCGTTCGCACATGCGTTCGTTCCTACGTACGTACGTTTGTTTGTTTATTCGTTTGTTCGTACATACGTTCTTTCGTTTGCTCGATCGTTGTCTCGTTCGTCCATTCTTTCGTTACTTCGTTCGTTCATTCGTTTGTTTGTTTCGTTTGTTCGTTCGTTCGTTCATACGTACGTACGTACATATGTGCCTACTTACGTACCTTGGTTTGTTCGTTCGTTTTTTTTCGTACCTACGTACGTTCGTTCGTTCAATCATTCGTTCGTACGTTCGTCCGTTTCTTTGTTCGTTCGTTTCTTCGATCATTCTTACATACGTACCTACGTACGTAAATCCGTACGGACGTTCGTTCGTTAGTTCTTTCGTACGTACGTTCGTTCATTCATATATATGTACGTAGGAACATACGTACGTTTGTTCGTTCGTTCTTTCGTACGTACGTTCCTTCTTTCGTTTATTCGTTCGTACTTACGAACTTATTTAAGTACGCACGTTCTTTTCTTCCTTCGATCATTTGTTCATACGTACGATCGTTCGTTCGTACGTACGTTCGTTCATTCATACATATATACGTACGAACATAAACACGCTCGTTCGTTCGTTCATTCATACATATGTAAGTACGAATATACGTACGTTCGTTCGTTCGCTCATTCGTACGTACGAGCTTACCAACGAAATGAACGAATGAAAGAATGAATGTACGTACGTACGTAGGTACGAACTAACTAACGAACGAACAAACGATCGAAAGAACGAACAAAAGAACGA
Source organism: Octopus bimaculoides (assembly GCF_046866305.1). Classification (NCBI taxonomy): domain Eukaryota; kingdom Metazoa; phylum Mollusca; class Cephalopoda; order Octopoda; family Octopodidae; genus Octopus; species Octopus bimaculoides. The sequence continues at coordinate 26,900 of NW_028315444.1, forward strand.
ACGTACGTACGAAACTAACGCAGAAACGAACGAACGAACGAAAGAACAAACGAGCGTACGTACGAACAAACGAAAGAACGATCAAACGCACGTACGTAAGCACATATGTACGTACGTACGAATGAATTAATGTACGTGCGTACGTACCTACGGACAAAAGAGCGAACGAATGAATAAACTAACGACCGACCGAACGAACGAAAGGACAACCGAACGCACGTACGTACGTTACTAAATACGAACGAATGTACGTGCGTAAGAATGACCGAACGTACGTACGCGCGTACGTTCGTTACTTTATTCGTTTGTTCGTTCGTACGTACATACTTACGTGCGTTCGTTCGGTCGTTCGTACGTACGTACACACATACATACGTTCGTTCGTACTTTCGATCGTTCTTTCGTTCGTTTGTTCGTACGTACATACGTTCGTTCATTTCTTTGTTCGTTCGTTTTTTTTTCGTACGTACGTTCGTTCTTTTAATCTTTCGCTCGCTCGTTCGTTCGTACGTACGTACTTTCGTTTGTTCGTTCCTACGTACGTTCGTTCGTTTGTTCCGTTGTACGTACGCTTGTTCGTTCGTTCGTACGTATGTACCTACATTTGTTCGTTTGTTCGATCGTTCGTTCGTTCTTTCATTTGTTTCTTTCATGTTTCGTACGTACGTAATTACGTTCGTTCGTTCTTACGTTCGTTCGTTCTTACGTACGTTCATTCGTTACTTTGTTCTTGCGATCGTTCGTACGTTCATTCATTCGTACGTACGTACACTCGTTCGTACGTTCATTCTTACATATGTACGTACATACGTTCTTTCGTTTGTTCGATCGTTCGTCCATTCTTTCGTATATTCGTACTTACATATGTATGAATGAACGAACGAACGAGCGTGCGTATGTTCGTACGTATATATGTATGAATGAACGAACGTACGTACGAATGTACGTACGTACAAACGAACGATCGTACGTATGAACAAATGATCGAAGGAAGGAAAGAACGTGCGTACTTAAGTAAGTTCGTAAGTACGAACGAATAAACGAAAGAAGGAACGTACGTACGAACGAACGAACGAACAAACGTACGTATGTTCCTACGTACATATATATGAAAGAACGAACGAACGAACGAACGTACGTACGAAAGAACTAACGAACGAACGTCCGAACGTATGTAGGATTTACGTACGTAGGTACGTGTGTAAGAACGATCGAACAAACGAACGAACAAAGAAACGGACGAACGTACGAACGAATGATTGAACGAACGAACAAAGAATTGAACGTACGTATGTACGAACGAACGAACAAACCAACGTACGTAAGTAGATACATATGTACGTACGTACGTATGAACGAACGAACAAACAAACAAACGAACGAAGAAACTAACGAACGTACGTACGAAAGAACGTACGAACGAGCGAATGATCGTACGGAAGAACGAAACAAACGAACGAACGAACGAAGTAACGAAAGAATGGACGAACGAGACAACGATTGAGCAAACGAAAGAACGTACGTACGTATGTATGTACGAATGAACAAACAAACGTACGTAGGAACGAACGCATGTGCGAACGAAAGAAAGATCGAACGAAAAAACAAACGAACGTACGTACATACATCCGTATGTAGGAACGAGCGAACGAACGTACGTACGAACGAAAGAACTAACGTACGAAGGAACGAACGAAAGATCGATTGAACGTATGTACGTACATACGTAAGAATGAAGGTACGAACGAGCGTACGTACGTCCGAATGAATGAACATACGTAGGTACGAACGATCGAACGAACGAAGTAACTAATGAACCTACGTAAGAACGAACCAACGTACATACGTAAGTACGAACGAACGAACGTAATTACGTACGTACGAAACATGAAAGAAACAAATGAAAGAACGTAAGTATGTCGTAAGAACGATCGAACAAACGAATTAACGAACAAATGTAGGTACATACGTACGAACGAACGAACAAGCGTAGGTACAACGAAACAAACGAACGTACGTAGGAACGAACGACCGATTGAACGAACGAACAAACGAAAGAACGAACGTAAGTACGAACGAGCGAGCGTAAGATTGAAAGAACGAACGTACGTACGAAAAAAAAAACGAACGAACAAAGAAATGAACGTACGTATGTACGTACGAACAAACGAACGAAAGAACGATCGAAAGTACGAACGAACGTAGGTATGTATGTACGTACGAACGCACGTAAGTAGGTACATATGTACGTACGAACGAACGAACAAAGTAACGAACGTACGTACGTTCGGTCATTCTTACGCACGTACGTTCGTTCGTATTTAGCAACGTACGTAAGTGCGTTCGGTTGTCCTTTCGTTCGTTCGGTCGTTAGTTTGTTCATTCGTTCGCTCTTATGTCCGTAGGTACGTACGCACGTACATTAATTCTTTCGTACGTACGTGCGTTTGATCGTTCTTTCGTTTGTTCATTCGTTCGTTCATTCATTCTTTCGTTTGTTCGTACGTACGCTAGTTTGTTCGTTCGGTCGTTCGTTCATTCTTCCGTTCGTTCGGTCGTTCGTTCATTTGTTTCCTTCGTTAGTTTCGTACGTACGTACGTTCGTTCGTTCGTTCGTTCGTTTATTCATTCATACGCATATACATACGTTCGATCGTTAGTTCGTTGGTTCTTTCGTTCGTTCATTTCGTTGGTAAGCTCGTACGTACGTACGAATGAGCGAACGAACGATATGAACGAACAAACGAAAGAACGAACGAACGTACGTATATTCGTACTTACATATGTATGAATGAACGAGCGTGCGTATGTTCGTACGTATATATGTATGAACGAACGAACGAACGATCGTACGTATGAACAAATGATCGAAGGAAGGAAAGAACGTGCGTACGTAAGTAAGTTCGTAAGTACGAACGAACGAACGAACGAATGATTGAACGAGCAAAAGAACGAACGACCGATCGAGCAAACGAAAGAACGTATGTACGAACAAACGAATAAACAAACAAACGTACGTACGTAGGAACGAACGCATGTGCGAACGAAAAAACAAACGAACAAACGAACGAAAGGACGATTAAACGTATGTACGTACATACGTAAGAATGAACGTACGAACGATCGAAAGAACGAACGTACGTAAGAACGAACGAATGTAAGTACGAATGAACGAACGAAAGAAAGAACGTAAGAACGAACGAACGTAATTACGTACGTACGAAACATGAAAGAACGTAAGTACGTACGTAAGAACGAACGAAAGATCGAACAAACGAATTAACGAACAAATGTAGGTACATACGTACGAATAAGCGTATATACAACGGAACAAACGAAAGAACGAACGAAAGTACGTACGTAAGAACGAACGAGCGAGCGAAAGATTGAAAGAACGAACGTACGTACGAAAAAAAACGAACGAACAAAGAAATGAACGTACGTATGTACGTACGAACAAACGATCGAAAGTACGAACGAACGTAGGTATGTATGTACGTACGAACGACCGAACGAACGCACGTAAGTAGGTACATATGTACGTACAAACGAACGAACAAACGAATAAAGTAACGAACGTACGCGCGTACGTACGTTCGGTCATTCTCACGCACGTACGTTCGTTCGTATTTAGTAACGTACGTGCGTTCGGTTGTCCTTTCGTTCCTTCGGTAATTTGTTCGTTCGTTCGGTCATTAGTTTGTTCATTCGTTCGCTCTTTTGTCCGTAGGTACATACGTACGCACCTACCTACGTACATATGTGCTTACGTACGTACGTGCGTTAGATCGTTCTTTCGTTTGTTCGTTCGTACGTACGTTCGTTCGTTTGTTCGTTCGTACGTACATTCATTCTTTCGTTCGTTCGTTAATTCATTCATACGCATATACATATGTAAATACGTACGTTCGATCGTTAGTTCGTTGGTTCTTTCGTTCGTTCATTTCGTTGGTAATCTCGTACGTACGTACGAATGAGCGAACGAACGATATGAACGAACAAACGAACGTACGTATATTCGTACTTACATATGTATGAATGAACGAGCGTGCGTATGTTCGTACGTATATATGTATGAATGAACGAACGAACGTACTTACGTACGAAAGTACGAATGAAAACAAATGATCGAAGGAAGGAAAGAACGTACGTACGTAAGTAAGTTCGTAAGTACGAACGAATAAACGAAAGAAGGAACGTAATTACGAACGAACAAACGTACGTATGTTCCTACGTACATATATATGAATGAACGAACGAACGAACGACCTAATGAACGAACGTACGTACGAAAGAACTAACGAACGTACGTATGTACGGATTTACGTAAGTACGTATGTAAGAACGGACGAACGAACGATTGAACGAACGAACGAACGAACGAACGTAGGTACGAAAAAAAAACGAACAAACAAAGAATTGAACGTACGTATGTACGAACGAACGAATAAACGAACGTACATAAGTAGGTACATATGTACGTACGTACGTATGAACAAACTAACGAACGAACAAACAAACGAACGTACATAGGTAGGTACATATGTACGTATGAACGAAAGAACGTACGAACAAACTAACGCATGTACGTACGAAAGAATGTACGTACGTACGTACGGAAGAACGAAACAAACGAACGAACGAAACGAATGAACGAACGAACGAAGTAACGAAAGAATGGACGAACGAACGAACGAGACAACGATCGAGCAAACGAAAGAACGTACATACGTATGTACAAACAAACAAATAAACAAACGTACGTACGTACGTAGTAACGAACGCATGTGCGAACGAAAGATCGAACGAAAAAACAAACGAACGTATGTACGAACTAAAGAACGATTGAACGTATGTACGTACATACGTAAGAATGACCGTACGAACGAGTGTACGTACGTACGAATGAATGAACGTACGAACGATCGAAAGAACGAAGTAACGAATGAACGTAAGTACGAACGAACGAACGTAAGAACGAACGAACGCAATTACGTACGTACGAAACATGAAAGAAACAAATGAAAGAACGAACGATCGAACAAACGAACAAATGTAGGTACATACGTACGAACGAACGAACAAGCGTACGTACAACGGAACAAACGAACGAAAATACGAACGTACGAACGAACGAACGAGCGAGCGAAAGATTAAAAGAACGAACGTACGTACGAAAAAAAACGAACAAACAAAGAAATGAACGTACGTATGTACGTACGAACAAACGAACGAAAGAACGATCGAAAGTACGAACGCACGTAAGTATGTACGTACGAACGAACGTACGCGCGTACGTACGTTCGGTCATTCTTACGCACGTACGTTCGTTCGTATTTAGTAACGTACGTACGTACGTGCGTTCGGTTGTCCTTTCGTTCGTTCGGTCGGTCGTTAGTTTGTTCATTCGTTCGCTCTTTTGTCCGTAGGTACGTACGCACGTACATTAATTCATTCGTACGTACATACATATGTGCTTACGTACGTACGTGCGTTTGATCGTTCTTTCGTTTGTTCGTACGTACGCTCGTTTGTTCTTTCGTTCGTTTCTTCGTTAGTTTCGTACGTACGTTCGTTCTTTTGTTCGTTCTTTCGATCGTTTGTTCGTTAGTTCGTACCTACGTACGTACGTACATTCATTCTTTCGTTCGTTCATTTCGTTGGTAAGCTCGTACGTACGTACGAATGAGCGAACGAACGATATGAACGAACAAACGAAAGAACGAACGAACGTACGTATATTCGTACTTACATATGTATGAATGAACGAACGAACGAGCGTGCGTATGTTCGTACGTATATATGTATGAATGAATGAACGAACGTACGTACGAATGTACGTACGTACGAACGAACGATCGTACGTATGAACAAATGATCGAAGGAAGGAAAGAACGTGCGTACTTAAGTAAGTTCGTAAGTACGAACGAATAAACGAAAGAAGGAACGTACGTACGAAAGAACGAACGAACAAACGTACGTATGTTCCTACGTACATATATATGAATGAACGAACGAACGAACGTACGTACGAAAGAACTAACGAACGAACGTCCGTACGTATGTACGGATTTACGTACGTAGGTACGTATGTAAGAACGATCGAAGAAACGAACGAACAAAGAAACGGACGAACGTACGAACGAATGATTGAACGAACGAACGTACGTATGTACGAACGAACGAACGTACGTATGTACGAACGAACGAACAAACCAACGTACGTAAGTAGGTACATATGTACGTACGTACGAATGAACGAATGAACGAACGAACAAACAAACAAACGAACGTACATAAGTAGGTACATATGTACGTATGAACGAAAGAACGTACGAACGAACGAACAAACTAACGAACGTACGAAAGAATGTACGTACGTGCGAAAGAACGAACGAACGAGCGAATGATCGTACGTACGTACGGAATAACGAAACAAACGAACGAACGAAACAAACAAACGAATGAACGAACGAGCGAAAGAACGAACGAAGTAACGAAAGAATGGACGAACGAACGAACGAGACAACGATCGAGCAAACGAAAGAACGTATGTACGAACAAACGAATAATCAAACAAACGTACGTACCTAGGAACGAACGCATGTGCGAACGAACAAACGAACGAAAGGACGATTAAACGTATGTACGTACATATGTAAGAATGAACGTACGAACGAGTGTACGTACGTACGAATGAATGAACGTACGAACGATCGAAAGAACGAAGTAACGAATGAACGTACGTAAGAACGAACGAACGAACGTAATTACGTACGTACGAAACATGAAAGAAACAAATGAAAGAACGAACGAACGATCGCACAATTGTAGGTACATACGTACGAACGAACAAGCGTACGTACAACGGAACAAACGAACGAACAAACGAAAGTACGTACGTACGAACGAACGAGCGAGCGAAAGATTAAAAGAACGAACGTACGTACGAAAAAAAAACGAACGAACAAAGAAATGAACGTACGTATGTACGTACGAACAAACGAACGAAAGAACGATCGAAAGTACGAACGAACGTAGGTATGTATGTACGTACGAACGACCGAACGAACGCACGTAAGTATGTACGTACGAACGAACGAACAAACGAATAAAGTAACGCGCGTACGTACGTTCGGTCATTCTTACGCACGTACGTTCGTTCGTATTTAGTAACGTACGTACGTACGTGCGTTCGGTTGTCCTTTCGTTCGTTCGGTCGGTCGTTAGTTTGTTCATTCGTTCGCTCTTTTGTCCATAGGTACGTACGCACGTACATTAATTCATTCGTACGTACGTACATATGTGCTTACGTACGTACGTGCGTTTGATCGTTCTTTCGTACGTACGCTCGTTTCTTCTTTCGTTCGTTCGTTCGTTTCTTCGTTAGTTTCGTACGTTCGTACGTACGTGCGTTAGTTTGTTCGTTCGTTCGTACGTTCATACGTACATATGTACCTACCTATGTACGTTCGTTTGTTTGTTCGTTCGTTAGTTTGTTCATACGTACGTACGTACATATGTACCTACTTATGTACGTTCGTTTATTCGTTCGTTCGTACATACGTACGTTCAATTCTTTGTTCGTTCGTTTTTTTTCGTACCTACGTTCGTTCGTTCAATCATTCGTTCGTTTGTTCGATCGTTCTTACATACGTACTTACGTACGTAAATCCGTACATACGTACGGACGTTCGTTCGTTAGTTCTTTCGTACGTACGTTCGTTCATTAGGTCGTTCGTTCGTTCGTTCATTCATATATATGTACGTAGGAACATACGTACGTACGTTTGTTCGTTCTTTCGTTCGTAATTACGTTCCTTCTTTCGTTTATTCGTTCGTACTTACGAACTTACTTACGTACGCACGTTCTTTCCTTCCTTCGATCATTTGTTCATACGTACGATCGTTCGTTCGTACGTACGTTCGTTCGTTCGTTCATTCATACATATATACGTACGAACATACGCACGCTCGTTCGTTCGTTCGTTCATTCATTCATACGTATGTAAGTACGAATATACGTACGTTCGTTCGTTTGTTCGTTCGCTCATTCGTACGTACGTACGAGCTTACCAACGAAATGAACTAACGAAAGAACCAACGAACTAACGATCGAACGTAAGTATTTACATATGTATATGCGTATGAATGAATAAACGAACGAGCTAACGAAAGAATGAATGTACGTACGAACGTACGTTTACATACGAACGAATGAACGAACGATCAAACGAACGAAAGAACGAACGTACGTACGAAACTAACGAAGGAAACAAATGAACGAACGACCGAATGAACGAACGAACGAAAGAACAAACGAGCGTACGTACGAACAAACGAAAGAATGAATGAACGAACGAACGAAAAACGAATGAACAAACGAAAGAACGATCAAACGCACGTACGTACGTAAGCACATATGTACGTACGTACGAATGAATTAATGTACGTGCGTACGTACCTACGGACATAAGAGCGAACGAATGATCAAACTAACGACCGAACGAACGAAAGGACAACCGAACGCACTTACGTACGTTACTAAATACGAACGAACGTACGCGCGTAAGAATGACCGAACGTACGTACGTACGTTCGTTCGTTCGTTCGTTCGTACGTACGTACATATGTACCTACTTACGTGCGTTCGTTCGGTCGTTCGTACGTGCATACATACATACCTACGTTCGTTCGTACTTTCGATCGTTCTTTCGTTCGTTTGTTCGTACGTACATACGTACGTTCATTTCTTTGTTCGTTCGTTTTGTTTTCGTACGTACGTTCGTTCTTTCAATCTTTCGCTCGCTCGTTCGTTCCTACGTACGTTCGTTCGTTTGTTCCGTTGTACGTACGCTTGTTCGTTCGTTCGTACGTACGTAATTACGTTCGTTCGTTCGTACTTACGTATGTACGTTCGTTCGTTCTTACGTAGGTTCATTAGTTACTTCGTTCGTTCGATCGTTCGTACGTACGTATGTTCATTCATTCGTACGTACGCTCGTTCGTACCTTCATTCTTACGTATGTACGTACATAGGTTCAATCGATCTTTCGTTCGTTCCTTCGTACGTACGTTCGTTCGCTCGTTCCTACATACGGATGTATGTACGTACGTTCGTTTGTTTTTTCTTTCGTTCGCACATGCGTTCGTTCCTACGTACGTTTGTTTGTTTGTTCATTCGTACATACATACGTACGTACGTTCTTTCGTTTGCTCAATCGTTGTCTCGTTCGTCCATTCTTTCGTTACTTCGTTCGTTCATTCGTTTGTTTCGTTCTTCCGTACGATCATTCGCTCGTTCGTACGTTCTTTTGTTTGTTCGTTCGTTAGTTTGTTCATACGTACATATGTACCTACTTATGTACGTTCGTTCGTACATACGTACGTTCAATTCTTTGTTCGTTCGTTTTTTTTCGTACCTACGTTCGTTCGTTCAATCATTCGTTCGTTCGTTCGTTTGTTCGATCGTTCTTACATACGTACTTACGTAAATCCGTACATACGTACGGACGTTCGTTCGTTAGTTCTTTCGTACGTACGTTCGTTCATTAGGTCGTTCGTTCGTTCGCTTCATTCGTTCGTTCGTTCCTTCATATATATGTACGTACGTTTGTTCGTTCTTTCGTTCGTAATTACGTTCCTTCTTTCGTTTATTCGTTCGTACTTACGAACTTACTTACGTACGCACGTTCTTTCCTTCCTTCGATCATTTGTTCATACGTACGATCGTTCGTTCGTTCGTTCGTACGTACGTTCGTTCGTTCGTTCATTCATACATATATACGTACGAACATACGCACGCTCGTTCGTTCGTTCATTCATACATATGTAAGTACGAATATACGTACGTTCGTTCGTTCGCTCATTCGTACGTACGTACGAGCTTACCAACGAAATGAACTAACGAAAGAACCAACGAACTAACGATCGAACGTACGTATTTACATATGTATATGCGTATGAATGAATAAACGAACGAACGAACGAAAGAATGAATGTACGTACGAACGTACGAACGAATGAACGAACAAAAGTACGAACGTACGTACGAAACTAACGAAGGAAACAAATGAACGAACGACCGAACGAACGGAAGAATGAACGAACGAACGAAAGAACAAACGACCGTACGTACGAACAAACGAAAGAATGAATGAACGAAAGAACAAACGAGCGTACGTACGAACAAACGAAAGAATGAATGAACGAACGAACGAAAAACGAATGAACAAACGAAAGAACGATCAAACGCACGCACGTACGTAAGCACATATGTACGTACGTACGAATGAATTAATGTACGTGCGTACGTACCTACGGACATAAGAGCGAACGAATGAACAAACTAACGACCGAACGAACGAAAGGACAACCGAACGCACGTACGTTACTAAATACGAACGAACGTACGTGCGTAAGAATGACCGAACGTACGTACGTTCGTTCGTTTGTTCCGTTGTACGTACGCTTGTTCGTTCGTTCGTACGTATGTACCTACATTTGTTCGTTAATTCGTTTGTTCGATCGTTCTTACGTACGTACTTACGTTCTTTCATGTTTCGTACGTACGTAATTACGTTCGTTCGTACTGACGTATGTACGTTCGTTCGTTCTTACGTAGGTTCATTAGTTACTTCGTTCGTACGTACGTATGTTCATTCATTCGTACGTACGTACGCTCGTTCGTACCTTCATTCTTACGTATGTACGTACATACGTTCAATCGATCTTTCGTTCGTACGTACGTACCTTCGTTCGTTCCTACGTACGGATGTATGTACGTACGTTCGTTTGTTTTTTCGTTCGCACATGCGTTCGTTCCTACGTACGTTTGTTTGTTCATTCGTTTGTTCGTACATACGTACGTTCTTCCGTTTGCTCGTTCGTCCATTCTTTCGTTACTTCGTTCCTTCTTTCGTTCGTTCATTCGTTTGTTTCTTTCGTTCCTTCGCACGTACGTACATTCTTTCGTTCAATCGTTCGTTCGTTAGTTTGTTCGTTCTTTCGTACGTACGTTCTTTCGTGCGTACGTACGTACGTTCGTTAGTTTGTTCGTTCGTTCATACGTACATCTGTACCTATTTATGTACGTTCGTTCGTACATACGTACGTTCAATTCTGTGTTCGTTCGTTTTTTTTTCGTACCTACGTACGTTCGTTTGTTCAATCGTTCGTTTGTACGTACGTTCGTCCGTTTCTTTGTTCGTTCGTGTGTTCGATCGTTCTTACATACGTACTTACGTACGTAAATCCGTACATACGTACGGACGTTCGTTCGTTAGTTCTTTCGTACGTACGTACGTTCGTTCAATAGGTCGTTCGTCCGTCTGTACGTTCGTTTGTTCTGACATAGGTTCGTTCATATATATGTTTGTAGGAACATACGTACGTTCGTAATTACGTTCCTTCTTTCGTTTATTCGTTCGTACTTACGAACTTACTTACGTACGCACGTTCTTTCCTTCCTTCGATCATTTGTTCATACGTACGATCGTTCTTTCGTACGTACGTACGTTTGTTCGTACGTACGTACATTCATTCATACATATGTACGTACGAACATACGCACGCTCGTTCGTTCGTTCATTTATACATATGTAAGTACGAATATACGTACGTTCGTTCTTTCGTTCGTTAGTTCGTTCAAATCGTTTGTTCGCTTACCAACGAAATGAACGAACGAAAAAACCAACGAACGTACGTATTTACATATGTATATACCTATGAATGAATAAACGAACGAACGAACGTACGTAAGTAGGTACGTACGAACGAACGAACTAATGATCGAACGAACGAACGATCGAAAGAACGAACGTACGTACGATCGAACGTATGAAAATTACGAAGGAACAAACGAACGAACGGAAGAAGGAACGAACGTACGTACGAACGGAAGAACGAATGAACAAACGAAAGAACGATCAAACGCACGTACGTACGTAAGCACATATGTAAGTAGATACGTACGTACGAATGAATTAATGTACGTGCGTACGTACCTACGGACAAAAGAGCGAACGAATGAACAAACTAACGAACGAACAAATTACCGAAGGAACGAAAGGACAACCGAACGCACGTACGTACGAACGAACGAACGGATGTGCGTACGCACGTACGTATTTGTATATATATATATATATATATATATATATATATATATATTTATATATATATATATATTTATATTTATATATATATATATATTTATATATAATTACAGAGGCATCAAGCTGTTAGATCAGGTTATGAAAGTTACAGAGAGGGTCATAGCCCAACTAATTAGGGAGCGAATCAATTTAGATGAGATGCAGTTTGGGTTCGTGCCAGGTAAAAGCACTACTGATGCCTTATTTCTAGTGAGACAGTTGCAGGAGAAATACCTAGCTAAGGATAAACCTCTGTACCTGGCTTTCGTTGACATGGAGAAAGCCTTTGACAGGGTCCCCCGATTCCTTATCTGGTTGTCAATGAGGAAACTTGGGATAGAAGAATGGTTAGTGAGAGCTGTGCGAGCCATGTACAGAGATGCTGCCAGTAAGGTGAGGGTTGGAAATGAGTACAGCAATGAATTCCGGGTAGAGGTAGGGGTCCACCAAGGTTCCGTCCTCAGCCCCCTCTTATTTATCATAGTCCTCCAGGCAATCACAGAGGAGTTCAAGACAGGTTGCCCCTGGGAGCTCCTCTATGCTGATGACCTTGCCCTAATTGCGGAGTCACTATCAGAACTAGAGGAGAAGTTTCAGGTGTGGAAGCAAGGTCTAGAATTGAAGGGCCTTAGAGTCAACCTAGCTAAAACCAAAATCCTAATAAGCAGGAAGGTAGATAAAACACAAACCCCTTCAGGTAGATGGCCCTGCTCAGTATGTAGAAAAGGAGTAGGTAGTAACTCTATAAGATGTACCCGGTGCAAGCTATGGACACATAAGAGGTGCAGCAACATCAAAGGCAGGTTAACTAGCAAGTTAGTTTTTGTTTGTGGCAGATGTTCAGGTGCAATAAAGACTGTAAACAAACAGGAAACAACTTCTATCTCATTCCAGGGTGAAAAACTAGAGGTAGTCGATAGCTTCCGCTATCTGGGCGACCAAGTTAGTAGTGGGGGTGGGTGCGCTGAAAGTGTAGCTGCTAGAATAAGAATAGCCTGGGCAAAGTTTAGAGAGCTCTTACCCCTGCTGGCGACAAAGGGACTCTCACTCAGAGTAAAAGGCAGACTGTATGACGCATGCGTACGAACAGCCATGCTACATGGCAGTGAAACATGGGCTGTAACTGCTGAGGACATACGTAAGCTCGCAAGGAATGAAGCCAGTATGCTCCGTTGGATGTGTAATGTCAATGTGAATAACCGTCAGAGTGTAAGTATCTTGAGAGAAAAGCTGAACATTAGAAGCATCAGTTGTGGTGTGCAAGAGAGACGATTGCGCTGGTATGGACATGTGGTGAGAATGGATGAGGATAGCTGCGTGAAAAAGTGCCACACCCTAACAGTTGAGGGAACCCGTGGAAGAGGTAGGCCCAGGAAGACCTGGGCTGAGGTGGTGAGGCAAGACCTTCGTACATTGGGCCTCACCGAGGCGATGACTACTGATCGAGACCTTTGGAAATGTGCTGTGCGTGAGAAGACCCGGCAAGCCAAGTAAGATCGCTGCCAGTGCCCCTGGACTGGCACTTGTGCGGGTGGCACATAAGATGCACCATTTTGAGCGTGGCCGTTGCCAGTACTGCCTGACTGGCTTCTGTAGGATATTCGAGCGAGATCGTTGCCAGTGCCCCTAGACTGGCTTGTGCAGGTGGCACATAAAAGACACCATTTCGAGCGTGGCCGTTGCCAGTATCGCCTGACTGGCCTTCGTGCAGGTGACACGTAAAAGCACCTACTACACTCTCTGAGTGGTTGGCGTTAGGAAGGGCATCCAGCTGTAGAAACTCTGCCAAATTTAGATTGGAGCCTGGTGTTGCCATCCGGTTTCACCAGTCCTCAGTCAAATCGTCCAACCCATGCTAGCATGGACAGCTGACGTTAAACGATGATAATGATGATGATGATATATATATTATTAGGGAAAATAGAAGGTTAAATGTACATAAGGTGTTTTCTGTTTTGCTTTTGACTTACGAGATTATTGTAGACAGGTTTAACTTTCATTATTCACGATTTAAGAGAATTTCTTTAGTTACAGATATATAACTGTTTGTTCCTTTATTTATTTTTCCCTATCCAAGTCGAATCCTTTTTCAAGAGTTTATATAACTTCTCTCTCTCGCTCTCTTCTCCAGCATACCGTCTTTTTCCTCCTTTCTCTATTGCTTCTCTCTAAATACATAGATACACTCTCTATCTTTTTAGTTCATTCCATTATCCCATAATTCTTCTCTCAGACCCTTAATCTCTCTTCCACTGTTCTTCTCTTCACTTCTCTCTCTCTCTCATCACTATAAATACATAGACGCAGACACTCTCTCTTTCTCTTTACTTTTCTCCTGACACAATCTTTCTCTCTCTTCTCTTCACTTTAAGTCTGTCATACCGGCCATGACGAAGGGAAATAGCCCTGAAACTCGAGTCGCCTTTATATATTTATATTTAATAAATTAACAATTAATAATTTTTACCAAGCCCTTCGGTATGTAAGCACCATTATCGGTGAAAAACTTATTTAAAAGGTCTTATACATTTATAAACATAATTAAGGGATCAGCAACAATTGCTTCACCGCATACCGAAGTTCAGAAATAGCAGCTAAAATACTGAAACTCCAACAGATAGCATTACTTGTAACTCACAAAGGCAAAACAAGAAGACAAAAGTGAGTTACAAGTAATGCTATCTGTTGGCGTTTCAGCATTTTAGTATGTGTATATATTTATATATATATATATATATTTATATATATATATATATATATATATATATATATTTATATATATATATATATTTATATATATATATATATATATATATATATATATATATATTATTTGGGATAAAATCCAAAATTACTGGTGAAAACTCAATTTAAATCAATTTAATAAAAATTAAAATTAAATGAAGCTTCACAGTATAAAATATATATAAATATATAGTTTTAGGGATAAGAACCAAGGTTCATGAACTCATCGATGAAAATATATATATATATAATAATAATAATAAAACTTTTTCAAACTTTAATTTTAGCAAAAGACTTGATAAAGGGTTTGTTAAAAACTGATCCAGATGAAAGACTAACGATCCGTGATGTGATGTCTAATCCTTGGGTTGGAGTAAGTAACTTTTTTAAAATCTCTTCCTAACTCTTAATAAAATTTCAGAGATTCTGCTGATCCATCATCATCAGCAGCATTATTGTCAATGTGTTTATATCTGTGTTTATTTGCCCTTTAGACAGACAGAGATACAGTGTATGTATTGTAAAAACTGGGACATATACAGTGTTTAAATTTACATCTATTACCAAAAATATGAATTACTTTCACATTCACTTGAGGTAGTTTATTGGTAGTTTCTGGCAACATAATATTAATGAGGTGTTTGAATGATCAAATGTTTAAGATGTTAGCCATTTCAGTGAAGAATTCATCAGACAAGACACTAACTTTACCCACCCTAATTCCATGACAAAACATTTTACATAGTGTAATAGTTGAAAACAAAATGAAAAAGATAGGATGGTCAAAATTGGAATGTCTCTGATCATAGTCCTGCTCAAACAACTGTGTGTGTTGGCACTCTGTCGCTTACGGCGTCAAGGGTTCCGGTCGATCCGATCAACGGAACAGCCTGCTCATGAAATTAACGTGCAAGTGGCTGAGCACTCCACAGACACGTGTACCCTTAACGTAGTTCTCGGGGATATTCAGCGTGACACAGTGTGACAAGGCTGACCTTTTGAAATACAGGTACAACAGAAACAGGAAGAAAGAGTGAGAGAAAGTTGTAGAAGAGTACAGCAGGGTTCGCCACCATCCCCTGCTGGAGCCTTGTGGAGCTTTAGGTGTTTTCGCTCAATAAACACTCACAACGCCCAGTCTGGGAATCGAAACCATGATCCTATGACCGGGAGTCTGCTGCCCTAACCACTGGGCCATTGCGCATCCACTGCTCAAACAACTAACCTGGGGTTAAACCTCAACAGCAACAACAATATAGACAATTTTTCCTTGTGAAATATCTGTAAATTCATTCTCCAATTTGTGAACATTGGAAAAATTATGGGGGAAAAGATATCATGTTTGAAAAATTCTTTCAATGTGAGAATCTCGTAGAATGGTTAATATTTTAAATCTTTGTTTATTTTCAGAATGTTGTTGATGTTCCGCCAACTCCTCTTTTTTCTATAATGAACCTCCAAGATGATGCCTCAGAATGGTACGATGTTCAGGTAAGGATTTTTTACTATAAATACCATACAGATTCCAATTTCGGATTTTGATGTCAAACTGACATATTTTGTTGCTTACTGTTCAGTTGTAGAATTTAAGAAGCATAAATTCTTTGCGACACACTTCTAAGACCATTCTTGTTAATTACTCTGTGTAACAAAATTTTTATTTTTGTCTTTGCTCAGTAAAACGTAGGAGTGGCTGTGTGGTAGCTTGCTTACCAACCACATGGTTCCGGGTTCAGTCCCACTGCGTGGCACCTTGGGCAAGTGTCTTCTACTATAGCCTCGGGCCGACCAAAGCCTTGTGAGTGGATTTGGTAGACGGAAACTGAAAGAAGCCCATTGTATATATATGTATGTGTGTGTATATGTTTGCGTGTCTGTGTTTGTCCCCCAACATCACTCGACAACCGATGCTGGTGTTTACGTCCCCGTAATGTAGCGGTTCGGCAAAAGAGACCGATAGAATAAGTACTAGGCTTCCAAAGAATAAGTTCTGGGGTCGATTTGCTCGACTAAAGGCGGTGCTCCAGCATGGCCACAGTCAAATGACTGAAACAAGTAAAAGAGTAAGTGTTATTCCATATGTGCTTCTATCTAAAAAAATCAAAGGAAACCACTACTCTTCCCTTCAAACTTTGCTTTTCTGACCTGGACATCAATGTTTTGAAACTTGCCTATTTTCCATTACATTTCAGACAGATTCAGCACTGAGTTGCTGAAGCAGAAATATCATTATAGCAAATAATAGCTCAGTACTACAGATTTGCTTGTCAGTTGCTTGGCCTTAACCACTTGAGCAGGTCTCTTAGTGGTTGACAATGTGCATCTCAGATCATGAGTAATGGTGGAGCATCATAGCCATGTGCTGAGAGGAATTCTTTGGGGTTTGTAAGAAAAGCTAAGTTTGAAGGAAATATTAACCATTTTTCATACTTTCTAGGAGTAAGTAAACAAGAAATAACAGTTGCTACCCAAGGACAAAGATTGTGTTACACAGTGTTATTAAATCAATCAGGTTAATTTTTATTCGTCAAAGATATGAAAATGATGCAGGGATTTTGACCCCTTTTTCAGGACCTCTGAAACTGGGAATAGGAAGGGAGGATGTCATCTTCTGACCAAAGCCCTGGCCCCCAGGGCTTTGGTCAGAAGTTTTTTAACAGAATGGACTCTGTCTCCAAGTAGCTATCTTTTCTATATTTCTGAGATTAATAATTTTATATTATGTATCATCTTGATTTAGCAGTATTTTTTCTATCTCATTATGTTCTGACTTAGCCTCTCATCGTCTTGGGGTTGATAAAATAAAGTAGGGGGTGGATGTAATCGACTCACCCCCCTCCCAGCCTCAGAAAGAATAATTTAGTTGGTATTTTTTTTCTGTTCCCATCACATGACTTAAGTAACAGAATTTACCATTTCTCTTCTTTAAAAATGTGATGGATGAATTCATGTCATTCAGCTGAAATATACCGTAAATCCTCGAGTATAATCCGCTCTTGAGTATAATACGCAGGGGATTTTTAGGGGGCTGTACCTCTGAAAAACCTAAACCTTGTGTATAATACACGCCCCTTCTCTAACTTGAGTCAATGAGGTCTATATAACGTCCTTGGTTTGTAAACGTATATACGGTAACGTCATCATCATCATCGTCGTTTAACGTTCGCTTTCCATGCTAGCATGGGTTGGACGATTTGACTGAGGACTGGTGAAACCAGATGGCTATACCAGGCTCCAATCTGATTTGGCAGAGTTTCTACAGCTGGATGCCCTTCCTAACGCCAATCACTCCGAGAGTGTAGTGGGTGCTTTTATATGCCACCAGCACAAAGGCCAGTCAGGCGGTACTGGCAAATTGTATATATAACTTAATGCAAACGTGTAGCTTTTTTGTGCACTTTGCTTTGCAGAAAATAAAGAAATAACAGTAATAAAGTCAGTGAAAAATAAATATTAAGTAAATTGCCTTTACATATTTATCACTTAGAAAATTTTGTTTAGAAAATATTTTTCATTTTTAACTTCGTATATAGTACGCACTAGAAATTTTGACCTTTAAATTTTGGGGAAAAAGTGCAGGTTATACTTGAGGATTTACGGTATATGCAAATTTTGTCTTTATAAATGAAAAAATTAAGATGATTGTTTTGTGTAATTACAGGAAGAGATGACTAACGCCCTCCAGAGTATGCGAGTAGACTACCATTATCATGTGAAGAACCCAAAAGATTCCAATAACAAACTGCTGCAAAAACGAATGAATAGAGTGTATGGTAGCAACAAACCACTTATTAACTTAAGAAATTAGAAATTTAAAGAAAGGCCAATCAGAATTTGAATTGTGACTGTTCCAAATTAGAGAGAAAATTCCCAGCTCAGAAATGTTTAGTTGAAGTCAAGCCTGAAAATGTTCGCAGCAGAATAAAAAATCCTTGAGAAGAAGAAATTGAATTTTAAAGGTTTTTTTTTTTTCTCTTTAATTTGAAAGAAAATTTTTTTTTATAATATTTTTGTAAGAATTTGTTGTTATATCGTAATCGTTTAATGGACAGATTACTTATTCTAGCATGGACTGTGTATGTGCCAGAGCTTATATATATTTTATCAATACATCTTTTATAGATTTTTAAAAAACAATTATAAACTTCATTTTAAACACACATTTTATGAGCTTGGAATTAAATGTTAACGAATCGTCTAAATCTAAAATATATGTGTTTAAAAATATTGTAGCAGAAAGTATTGATTTGACAACATACACAAAACCAATTCTTTCAGAGCAAGACTTCACTCCAGTTTGAGATATATTTAGTATAAAACAAGAATTTCAAACAAATAACCATATCTGAGCTTCAGAACCATGTGAAACGCAACTAAAATGTCTTTCTGCATTTCACTCGGGTATTGTGAGAATTTCTATGAAAGCTTGAATTTAAGGTCACTTGAAAACATTAATGAAATACAACGAACATATATTGGCAATACTTTACATGGCTGCAAGAGTCCTTCATATCAGTTAAACAAGGTTAAGTGAATGCATTTCATCAACTACTGTCACTTAAGTTTTCTCTTTTTATATTAATAGTTCAATGAAGGACCATGGGAAATGTTTATTTCTTTTCTTTTTATAATTTTTTTTTTTTTTTAAATTTTACTCGTCATAAAAAAAAAAAAGAAAAACAATTTAACCAACTTATCCAGACCCAAGTTATTGCTCTCACCCCACCGAACACCATATCAAAAGCTTTGTTAGTTTTGTAAATAAAAATGATTACTGGATACAGTGATGGGTTCACTGAATTGTTTATTGTTTTTTTTTTATCTCTCCAGATTCATAGACTACCTTCTTGTTTATCTTTCCCACAGCTAACCTGTAGCTTCCTAACATTTTCTATCACCCTTTTCTCACATCACACTCTGATTCTCTCTTCTATTTGCCATCTTTGGCCACATTACCTTGAACAACAACAATGTAGACAAAAGCAGACTGTTTAGTTTTACCAGGGGACAGAGCAGTCTCTAATGTAGGTATCCAAGGGAAAGGCAAATGCTGATACAGCTTGACACCAGTGACATTGCAACTCATTTCAACATGAGTGTCTTGCTCATGAACACAAAACACAACCCGGTCCAGGAATTGAACTCACTACCTTATGATTGTGAGCCCCAACACTTTAACCACTGAGCCATTCGCCTTCACTCCCAATATCCTCAGTAAATGAACAAAGAATGTAGAGATGATAATAGATAATTAAATACATCAGAAATATAAACTAAATGAGAGGATGGATCTGGTCAGTTTTAACATAAGATTGATAGAATAGTTTTGAGTAGGAATGGGAACCAGATCTTAGTTTGACAGAAACTGAAGTTTACACTCAAGTTTTAGAGAAGATAATAAAAACAACAATTTCAAAAAAATTGAATATTTGATACATTCTGTTAAAATACTTTAAACAAAATCAGTTTTATTATTAAAAAAAATGAGAACTATGTGTGAGCAAACATATTTATATATGCATATGCACATAAGGACATATTTGTGTTCTTGTTTAAAACACATTTGTGTTTGCATGATCAAGTTTTTGTATAGGTGTGCAAATGACATATTTGTGTGTGTGTGTGTGTGTGTGTTGATGTTATTGAAAAATGTAGTTCAACATGAAAATATGAAATACCTGAACTGTGAAGGCCAAAGTAAATGAATTGCTATCAGAGACACTTTTGTTGGGTGATTGTTCTGCTTCAAATAGGAATGGTCCAACCAATCTGTTTTAATGTGTTGTTAGAATACCTACTGTAATTAACATCTGAAGAATTGAAAAATGAAATACATCAAATCAGGGTACACAATGAAATAGAAAGTTACACTTCTGAACTCTGTTCGCATTTCTTCCATTTACAAAAGTCTACAGTTTAAAGTTACCGTTACTATTGCATACCATATGATGGTCATAAGTATATTGATGTCTTTAAATATTCAGAAAAACAACATATCTTGCATGACCCTAACAACTACAGCCGTTACTAGTAAATGGTGTGTATCAGTTGGTAGCATGTACCATGGATTTACTAGTTACAGGCACCCTCTCAGCCCTCCGACCCAACAGGGCATCCAGGAAATGAGAGAGGGTAGCAATAGTACTCTGTAGATACTCATTTCAACTAGAGCAGTGATTCATCATCTTTTAACATCTGCTTCCCATGCTGGCATGGGTTGGACAGTTTGACATGGAGTTGGCCAGCTGGGAGCTGCCAGACTCCAATTGTCTGTTGTGGCATGGTTTCTTTGGCTGGATGTCCTTCCTAATGCCAGCCACTTAGCAGAGTGCGCTGGGTGCTTTTTACGTGCCACCGGCACAGGTGTATTTATGCAGCATCAGCACAGGTGTGTATAAGCAACACCAACACAAGTGCTTTTTATGTGGTACCAGCACCTGAAAGGACAAACATGTATGTATGGAATACAGCGATTTCACTTAGCTTGTATAGCAAATCGCCACATCTCCTGATCCCTTGTTATTTCCTTAGTGAAGCCCAGTGTCCAAAGATACTTTCTCACCGATGAAGTGAGAAAGGATCTTCAGACACCGTCTTCCTGGGTCTACCCCTTCCACAAGTACCCTTCACAGTTAGAGCTCGGCACTTTTTTATGCAGCTGTCCTAGTCTATACACATCACATGACCAATTCAACACAGCCTTCTCTCTTACAACATCTGATGCCTCTTATACCCAATTTTCCTCTTAAATTGTTTACACTCTTGCATAATCATTTTGTTTCCATCTGTGCACCCCGTTTGATTACTATTTTATTCTGGTGGACCCCCCATAGCCATTCAATGTTTAAAAACTAGTTTTATACATACTTCTTTTGAAATTCCTATTTTGTTTTTCACCCATTACCTTGTGTAGGTTGAATTACATAATATATAAGAGAAAGAAACTGAGTTGTTTCTTGCAAAACTTTATATGGACATTTAGAATACTACTGTGAATCCCCAGTTTACTATGTTGTTAGCATGGACCCCCAGAAATCTTATATGGACCCTGGTTGACAACCACTGAACTTCAGTAACATGAAACGAAGTACATTGTCTTTCTGGACCTACCTTTCCCATTAATGCATATAGATTTTATTTGTAGATTTTATTCTATAATTTTCAAATTGTCCTGCTTTGTTTTGTTTTGTTTGTCTTTGCCACTCTAATGGGTTAATTGAAAAGAAATTAACTTGTTTAAGAGCTAAAAGATAGAAAACTAATGAAGGTTTGTGTCAGCCCTCTGACTCCCTCCCCAATAAAACAGTTAATAATATTTATAGTTCTTAAGATGGTGAGCTGGCAGAATTGTTAGCACATTGAGCAAAGTGCTTAGCAGCATTTTGTCCATCTCTATGTTCTGAGTTCAAATTCTGCCAAGGTTGACTTTGCCTTTCATCCTTTCAACGTCAATAAAACGAATACCAGTTGAGCACTAGGGTTGATGTAATTGACTTACTCACTCCCCTGAAATTGCTGGCCTTGTGCCAAAATTTGAA